>NW_005871640.1:335597-340429 GCF_000147115.1 Myotis lucifugus
TCTTATAACCTGTCCTATCACCTGTCTCCTATCTCCTGTCCTATCACCTATCCTATCACCTTTCCTCCTATCACCTGTCTTCCTACACCTGTCCTATCACCTGTCCTTCTATCTCCTGTCTTATCACTTTCCTCCTATCACCTGTCCTCCTATCACCTGTCCTCTTATAACCTGTCCTATCACCTGTCCTGCTACTTCTCAGCTGCAGGAGGACAACTAAAACCCACCTGATAGAAGCAGCCACTCCCTCTCCAGTCACACCTACCTGGCCCCGAGGAAATGTCGCTGCCCTGGTGGAGAAACCAGCGACTTTCGGGGAAAACTTGCTCTCAGGCCCTTCTCTGTCCCCTATGTCCTTTCTGGCACCTTCTACCTCCTCCCCGGTGTCCGTACACCTGCTCCTTTCCTTCTAAACCCCCTCTTTCCTTCAGGTCTTCACCGACTCTGACTATGTGGGCAGCTCCAGACATGGTCTCTGACCCCAATCCCACTTCAGTAGCTGAGCCATCTCTCTGGTATCCCAAGGGCTTGTTTACTTCTCACAAACGATACATTCATCTGACACTCAGCCCTGGAGACTGCGTTCTCGTGCTGGTGTTGCTTTCCTGTGTCCCAGGTTCTCCCACTTGTCTTCAGAAGAATGAGTGCTGAGCTGAGGAGTTCCTTCTACGGGACAGAATGTGGCAGAAGCGGTGGTGGGATGTGAGGCTGGGTCAGGGAAGGCTTTGGTGCCTCGTCCCTATCTCCCCCCCCCCCAACACACACACACACACACACACACACACACACACACACACACACTTCCTCAGAGTCACGCAGCCTGGAGAGCCTTGCCCCCCGTGGGGAGGATAGTGTCACAGCCAGCGCTATGTGTAGCCCATGGGAGCCATGGAGGCTTAGGTGGCAGCCCCAGCCACTGAGGGCAACCTCCTTAGAGACCACAGGTGAATAGTTCCTGCAAGCCAGCTTACAGACAGTCTGTGATCACAAATGCTGTTAGGTCATGTTTGGATGGTTGGCTATGTAGAGTTTGGGGTGGTTGGCTATGCAGAGTTTGGGGTGGCTGGCTGTGTAGGGTTTGGGGTGGTTGGCTGTGTAGGGTTTGTGGGGGTTGGCTATGCAGTGTTTGGGGTGGTTGGCTATGTAGAGTTTGGGGTAGTTGGCTAAGCAGAGTTTGGGGTGGTTGACTATGCAGCGTTTGGGGTGGTTGGCTATGCAGAGTTTGGGGTGGCTGGCTGTGCAGGGTTTGGGGTGGTTGGCTATGCAGTGTTTGGGGTGGTTGGCTATGCAGTGTTTGGGGTGGTTGGCTGTGCAGAGTTTGGGGTGGTTGGCTGTGCAGGGTTTGGGGTAGTTGACTATGCAGCGAGAGATACACATCTTCCATCACTCCCCAACATTCACATATTTTCTGTGCCTGAAGACTGTTGAGTCCCAGGGCTCTGACTTTGAAATGATTGGTATCCATTCCTTCTTTGATGTGACGGCCATGTTACCTCCCACTCAGCCCCAAGAGTTCCCCTGGGTGGTCAAAACCTTCCCGTGACCTGCCTCCTCCACTCCCTGGGTTGTGTCCGCAGCACACCTGGGCCATTTTCTCTGTCATAGCATCCCCCGGGAGCTGGGAAGCACCTCCCACTTAGCAGGTGGCAGTGGTGAGCACACCTGTGGGGTGCACGGCTCCACTGTGGGGGTGCATGGCTCCCATGGTAACCACACCTGGCGGGGTGCACGGCCCCACTGGTCACCAGGCAGCCCTGCTTGGATTCCCATCTTTTCTCTCGGAATAAATGACCGCTCTTGGGGAAGGAGCCCTGACTTTCTGTTCCCAGCAGCGAGCACAGTCCAGCCTCAGGTGGGTCCTCACCAGGAGACACGGCCGGTGTCCCCCTCCTCTCGGGTGGCTTGACTGTGGTGTCCTTTCTGAGGGCGTGAGCAGGGGTGTCGCCCAGGAGCTGGTGACGTCAGGGCCACACAGGGGTCCGGAACCAGGTGGCACATTCACCTCGGCTGGTCCCTTGCCTTTGTCTTGCCTTTCCAGATACAATGTACTGGGGCTGGCGCCTCTCCTCCTCGGGGGTACACAGCCCTGCCTGGCCCACAGCGGGCAGACAGCCTATGGGTGGGGAGGGGGACAGGGCACCGGGGATGAGCTGGAGGGCTCTCTGATGTGAAAGCAGCACTTGATACTTATGCAGAATGCATTTGCGTTGTTTTGACTCGGTCCTCATCTCTTCTAAGATGTGCAATTACTTGTCCCGGAGGCGATGTAGCCGCAGTGTTCCATGGTTAACATTTCTCCTCAGCACCTTGAGATGCTGAAAGTGTCCAAGGCGTTGAGTAGTCTGTTTTGCTCCTAGATCGCCGGACCTCTGTTCTCAAAGTGCACAGGGAAGCCGTCGTGGGCCACGCGGCAGCTTGACCGCCCTGTGCGCCAGGTGGTGGCCCTGTTAACAGGTGGACAGTCTCAGACGCACCTGCTGTGCGGAAAACCACTGTTGCTTTCATTCTCTAGTTTTCCAGGTGAGTGACGGCTCAGCCAAATGGGAAGAACGCTGGGAATCGGACTGGCATCAGGTGCAAATACAAAGAGATTGACCTTCCCAAGGTCAACATGCTGCCGTTGACTAATAGGCCCCGATCTTGTCCCTCAATCCCCACATCACTTACCAGGCTAGCTCCTCCCTTCTCCCCGTTCATCTTATTTCCCAGGCAACGGTGAGGGTCCATAAAACTTTTGGAAAGAAATATGTGTTATCGTCAGACCTGAGATTAGAAACGCAATGGCTCTACCGCTAAAATTTTACAGCTTACGGCAGGGTTTAAAATGGACTTCTCGCTGCCTGTGGAACCCTAGGAGACAGTGGCAAGTCATTCTTCTTAGGAAATGTGTCCCCATGTGCGGACAGGAGCCAGCCCTCCATCCTGAGGAATGGCTCTCCAGGGCCCGCTGAGTGTTCCGGAGCCGGAGCTACTAAACAAAATAAATGGCACCTCAGAACACGCAGCCGTCTTTGGTTTCGAGTAATACATTTCATCATGCTTCCTGGTCCCTGGCTACCATTAGCCTCTCTCTCAGACACCAGCGCCTGCAAAACAAGTGTTTGTGGACCTTGGGGTCGGGAAATTGGGTGCAACTTATCTTTCCTGGCTTCAGGACTCCCCCCCGGGCCCGCCCTCATTAAACGTGACTGATCTGAAAGTAGGGCGATGCTGGGAAGGTTAACGTCATGGCCAGAAAGAATGGAGTGGCTGCCTGAAGCTCAGTTCTGCGGAGGGGCTGTCGGAGAGCCGCTGTGTCCCGCAGCTCCTGTCTGTGGCTGTCTCCCAGCAGCACAACACCTGAATTTGCTGGTTTCAGGGGGAAGCAAGCCCTGTTTCCTGAGCGTCTTTTTCTAAAGCTCCTGTGGAAGCCGCATGAATCAGGCAGAGGAGACACTAGCTTGAAGGTGTTAGTGTCTATCCCTTAGAAATACATGTACTTAAGGGCAGGATGTAAGCAGCCTGTGTCTCTAGGTGGCAGGTCACTGAGGTTTTAGTTTATGTTCCTTTTAGACATTTTCTTCAATCATCATTCATTACCTTTGTTATAAAAGCAATCAGTATAGTCTGTAAAATATTTAAATCCTATCTAATAAAAGAGAAACATGGTAATTAGCCGTACATCCACTACCCTTCCCATTGGCTAATCAGGGCGATATGCAAATTAACTGCCAGCCAAGATGGCGGCCGGCAGCCATGCACTGAAGCGAACAGGGAGGCTTGCTTGCTCCAGTGACTGCGGACTCCAACGTTCCCCGCCTGAGTTGCCCGCCTCTCAGCTGCAACTCTAAGCAACTATGTTGCAAATATAGAAGCTAAACAAAACCCCAGAAACCTGCTTTATTCAGCCAGGCTTCAGCCAGCCGGACCACAACATTGTATCAAATACAGAAGGTAAACAAAGGCCAGAAACCTGCTTTAAGCAGCTGAGGCCTGAGAGCTAAAGCTGGACCAGAATTAAAAAAAAAAAAAAGAAAAAAAGGAGCAGTTGGGAGCTTCAGTCACCTGCCAGCCTGAAAACGGCCCTCAGCCCCTCAGCCAGACTGGCCAGGCACCCCAGTGGGGACCCCCACCCTGATCCAGGACACCCTTCAGGGCAAACCAGCCAGCCCCCACCTGTGCACCAGGCCTCTATTCTATATAGTAAAAGGGTAATATGTCTCCCGGCACCGGGATCAGCGTGACAGGGGGCAGCACCCAAACCCCCTGATCGCCCTGTGGCTCTGTGTGTGACAGGGGGCGGGGCCACAACCTCCCTATCCGCCCTGCTCTGTTCATGACAGGGGAAGGTGCCCCAACCCCTTGATCAGCCCTTCTCTGTGCCTGATAGGGGGGAGCTCCCCAATCCCCTGCTTGCCCTGCGGCTCTGTGTTTGACAGGGTGCAGCACACCAACCCCCTGATCGGCCTTGCTCTGTGTGTGACAGGGGGCGGTGCCCCAACTCCCCTATCGGCCCTACTCTGTGAATGACAGGGGGGAGCTCCTCAACCCCCTGATGGGCCCTGCTCTGTGCGTGACAGAGGGGAGCTCCCCAAGCCCCTGATGGGCCCTGCTCTGTGCATGACAGGGGGGAGCTGCTCAACACCCTGATCAGCCCTGCTCTGTGTGTGACAGTGTACAGAGCCCCAACCCCCCTGATGGGCCCTGCTCTGTGCATGACAGGGGGCAGCGCCCCAACTCCCCTGATCCGCCCTGCTCTGTGTGTGACGGGGCCGGTGCGCCAACTCCCCTATCAGCCCTACTCTGTGAGTGACAGGGGGGAGTTCCTCAAACCCCTGATCCGTCCTGCTCTG
>NW_005871640.1:341390-382031 GCF_000147115.1 Myotis lucifugus
CCCCGAGCAGGGGGGGCCTTCCACTGCTCCTCCCATCTCTCCGCCGTCCTGCCTCTCAGTACCGGCCAGGCTGGCTCATTCCTCAGTTTCCCCCGCTCAGTGGCTGCCACGTCACACAAACCAACTTCTCTGCTCCAGGCTTGTGCTCCACCCACACAGTCCCACTGTATCCGCAGATGAATCTTGTCCCAGATATGCTTTACCACATCATACGTCTGTAAAAGAACCCCGATTAAGGGCTCTAGTTCTTGTTTCCTCCTATTCCAGGTTTAAATTATTTATTTATTTATTTTTTATTTATTTTTTTAATATATATTTTTTATTGATTAAGATATTACATATGTGTCCTTATAACTTGTGTTACCCCCCCTCCCCCTCCGCTCATGCCCTCCCCCCCCTCACTTCCACCGCCGGGCCCCCGTATGTCAATGTCCATTGGTTAGACCTATATGCTTGCATGTAAGTCCTTTGGTTGATCTTTCCCCCTTACCTCCACCCTCCCCTACCTTCCCTCCAAGGCCCGACAGTCCAATCAATGCCTCTCCGTCTCTGGATCAGTCCCTGTTCATCAGTTTATGATGTTCATTATATTCCACAAATGAGTGAGATCATGTGGTATTTATCCTTCTCTGACTGGCTTATTTCACTTAGCATAATGCTCTCTAGTTCCATCCATGCTGTGGCAAATGGTAAGAGTTCCTTTTTCTTCTTCCTCTTCTTAAAGAATACCTCTCAGCATTTCATATAATGCTGGTTTGTTGGTGATGAACTCCTTTAGCTTTTTCTTATCTGTGAAGCTCTTTATCTGACCTTCAGTTCTGAATGATAGCTTTGCTGGATAAAGTAATCTTGGTTGTAGGTTCTTGCTATTCATCACTTTGAATATTTCTTGCCACTCTCTTCTGGCCTGCATGGTTTCTGTTGAGAAATCAGCTGACAGTAGTATGGGTACTCCCTTGTAGGTAACTGACTTTTTTTCTCTTGCTGCTTTTAAGATTCTCTCTTTGTCTTTTGCTCTTAGCATTTTAATTATGATGTGTCTTGGTGTGGTCCTCTTTGGATTCCTTTTGTTTGGGGTTCTCTGCACTTCCTGGACTTGGAAGTCTATTTCTTTCACCAGGTAGGGGAAGTTTTCTGTCATTATTTCTTCAAATAGGTTTTCAATATCTTGCCTTCAAATCTTTATTGCCCTAACCGGTTTGGCTCAGTGGATAGAGCTTCGGCCTGCGGACTGAAGGGTCCCAGGATCGATTCTGGTCAAGGGCATGTACCTTGGTTGCGGGTACATCCCCAGTAGGGGGTGTGCAAGAGGCAGCGGATCGATGTTTTCTAACTCTCTATCCCTCTCCCTTCCTGTCTGTAAAAAAATAAATAAAATATATATATTTTAAAAATCTTTATTGTTGGGATTATTACAGATGTACCCCATTTTCCCCCTCATTGCCCCCTCTACCCGGATCCTGCCCCACCCAGGTCTTCACCACCCTATTGTCTGTGTCCATAGGTAATGCATTGTGCATACAGGTTCTTTGGTTAATCACTTCCCACCCCCCTGCCTCCAACCCTCTCCAACCCTCCCCCCTTCCCTCTGAGATTCATGAGTCTTCCATGTTTCCATGCCTCTGATTCTATTTTATTCATCAGTTTATTTTGCTTATTAGGATTCTTTGTTTATTTTTAGATTCAATTGTTGATAGATGAGTATTTATTGCCATTTTGTTGTTCATATTTTTACCTTTTCTTCTTCTTCTTCTTCTTCTTCTTCTTCTTCTTCTTCTTCTTCTTCTTCTTCTTCTTCTTCTTCTTCCTCCCCTTCTTCTTCTTCTTCTTCTTCTTCTTCTTCTTCTTCTTCTTCTTCTTCTTCTTCTTCTTCTCTTCTTCTTTTCTTCTTCTTCTTCTTCTTCTTCTTCTTCTTCTTCTTCTTCTTCTTCTTTTCTTCTTCTTTTCTTCTTCTTTTCTTCTTCTTCTTCTTCTTCTTCTTCTTCTTCTTCTTCTTCTTCTTCTTCTTCTTCTTCTTCTTCTTCTTCTTCTTCTTCTCCCCCTCCTCCTCCTCCTTATACTATATTCATATTTTTGAATTATTTTTGCTTTTTGCTCTTCTGATTGGGTGTTTTTTGCTTCCTCATATTCTGAATCGCTGATTTGATTCTCAGTGTCCTCTACTCTACTGTTGGTTCCTTGCAAATTATTCTTCATTTCAGTTAGTGTATGCTTCATTTCTATATGGTCCTTTTCTATGTTATTGATGTTTTTTCTAAGATTCTTGAAGCTGTCACTAAGTTCTTTAGCAGCATTATAACCATTGTTTTGAACTCTATATCCAGTAGTTTGCTTGCTTCCTTTTCTTTCATGTGTGACATGTTTCTTTGTCTCCACAGTTTGACTGCTTCCCTGTGCTTGTTTCTATGTATTGGGTAGAGCTGCTATGTCTCTTGGAGCTGGTAGAGTGGCCTTGTGTAGTAGGTGTCCTGTAGGGCCCAGTGGCTCAGCCTCCCCAGTCACCTGAGCTGGGCACGCTAGGTGTGTCCCTGTGTATGCTATGTGCAATTTCCTGTTGTAATTGAGCCTAGATTGATGTTGGCATCACTGGGAGGGATTGACCCCAGGTGACTCTGAAACTGTCCATCAGGTGCACTGGCTCTGGGGCTTCCTGGGAGGTGCAAAGTCAGCTACTGTCTGTGCCCTGCCTGGAGCCACCTGGAAGAAGCTACAGAGAAATATGCAGATGGCTGCTACTTGTGTTGGGATTGGAGGTGCCAGGAGAGGCCAAGCTGTGAAGCAAGGTGGGCTGCTGCTGGTGCTGGACCTGGGGCCTCCTATTGAGAGGTACAGGGCACACTGAGTCCAGCTGCTCCTTGTTTGAGAGATTTTAGAAAGTGTGAAGCCTGAGGAAGGGCAGGCTATTTATATGGAAAGACTACTTTGAAAGCTTGGGTGGGGCTGCAAATTGGGAGAAAGATGTCCCCAGTTCCTGCCCTGATGCCAGACAACTCAGTTCCTCCTCATATGTCCCTGGGTCCTTTCAAGTTGCTGCCCCAGTGTTGGAGCTCAGAGGGAGCAAGTCTGAGGAAGTCTATCCACTGGCCTTTTAAGAGGAACACCTGGGTCTCCATCAGCCTCAGTATCACTCAGCCACAATCTCCACTCGTTTTATAGCCCAAAGTTACGGAGGCTTCTCTTCCCATCACTGCAACCCTGGGCTTAGGGGTCCAGTGTGGGGCTGGGACACCTTCCTCCTCATGGGAGGCCTCCGCTGCCGAGATATCTCCCCTGATTAAAATAACCCCAAACATGGGTGTCGGACCAGCCTGTTCCATGCCTCTGCCCCTTCTACCAGTTCCAATGTGGCTTCTTCTTTAATTCTCTAGTTGTAGGTCTTCCCATTCAGCCAGATTTCAGGCAGTTCTGAATGATGGTTGTCCTCTGGTTTAGTTGTAATTCTGATGTGGGAAGATGCGAGTGCTCAGGTTTAAATTCTTTTCATGCTCTCTAATTTTGCTGTAATTTGTCAGCAAACCCATCCTTTGACCATCTCTCTATTCATGTCAAGCAACTTCTCTCTCCTGAGTAAATCAGGCACATTTCCATAGCTAAACTCTATTGGCTTTATTCTGTTCTATGGGGATACCTTCCCCTTCTCAGCCTCTCAGATCCCCATGACTCTGACCTGGACAGTTCCCACTTCCTCCATGACGTCTGGTGGACAAGTCCCACCTGCAGAGAGCTGCTAATTCCCATTCTCACCTGGTGCATCACATGGAGATGGACACATTCTATTCAAAGCAGGAACCCGCTACGAACATGTTCACATACTAGACAAGTGGCATTTTCACACGAGGGGCGTGACTCATGTTTTAGGGAAATAACTCGACAGGCTCTTTGACTGAATAGTGTAGATTCCCTGAAGCACGGATCGCAACAGGAGTGCCAAGTGGTTCTTCCAAATCACAGGTAGAAATATGGAGTCTCTGAGACCGTGAATGAGAGAGCGTGGGAAGCTCAGAAATGCTGGAAACGATGAGGTGGCAGGGAGTCTAAGGAGACATGGCCAAGTCCGTGGCTCTAGGGACGTGTGGACAGTGAGAAGTCGCCACGCCGGGAGTGGCTGAAGAGTGAAACATTTAGTTTTAAATGAACATCTGTCCAGTGCTGTAACCATGCCCACTGTCCCGGCCTCCAGGGACTCTCTGTCCGTGGTCAGCTGTCTCCTGGGAGAGTGAGGGGTCAGAATCAGGGCAGTGGGGACAGAGCCACAGACCAAGGGCAGAAGCTGAGAGGTGACAGCCTAGCGTGCATTTGAAGGATTAAAATCCGGAAACCCAAGCCAGAGGAAACTGGGGGAATGCCTCTCCACTAACTCAGCTATTGGGGGGTTGCTAGGTTTCTCATAGACGTAAGAAAAGGAAAAGTTACCGTATTTGAATATTAGAGGGGAGGGAACGCCAAAGAGTTGGGGACACCTAGGTCACTGTTTATGCTGTCACATGATTTTGAGCCAACTTCAATTCATCTTTTAGATGTGTAATAGTTTTATGCCTATAAACATCTCCATAAGATCAAAATCTAATGAAGGGAGTAAATAAATCTTACAGTCTTTTTTTGAGCATAGTATGTATTTTATTTTAAAAATTTATCTTTATTACAGCTGTCTTCTTTTTCTCCCCATTGACCCCTCCACTCCATACCAGCCCCTCCCCAGGACCTCACCACTTACTGTCTGTGTCCATGGGTTAGGCATAGATGCACACAAGTTCGTTGGTTGATCTCTTCACACTCACCCTCCCCCGCCTTCCCTCTGAGATTCCAAGTCTGTTCTATGCTTCCATGTCTCTGGATCTATTTTGTTCATTAGTGTATTTTGTTCATTAGAGTCCACAAATGAGCAAGATCATGTGGTAATTGCCTTTTTCTGACAGGCTTATTTCACTTAGCATGATACTCTCCAGGTCCCTCCATGCTGTTTCAAAGGGTAAGAATCCCTTCTTTTTCACTGGGCCTAGTAGTCCATGTGTGAATGTCCCACAGCTTATAGTTTTAAATCTCCACAGTGGCTGCTTGGGGCAGGTGCTCAGTTGGTGCTGTTGGATGGAAGGGGGAGAGAGATGCAGCTGAGTGGAGAGATGGTTTTCATAATCACAGGGCCAGCATCCAGCACCATTGCCGATGTGGGAAGGGGCGGGGCCAGCCATTTCTATAGCCTGTGTACGCATTTCTTTGAAGACTTGCAGCAAATTTATGTTGACGTTTATGTGGGAAGACAAATGAGGCTGCATTATCAGGATTCCTATGAAACAGACTGGTCAGCAGATGTGTTCTCCCTGCGCTGAACAGAGAACAATGGGGGGCCTTGCCTTCTGGCTGTTGGGGTGAA
Source organism: Myotis lucifugus (assembly GCF_000147115.1). Classification (NCBI taxonomy): domain Eukaryota; kingdom Metazoa; phylum Chordata; class Mammalia; order Chiroptera; family Vespertilionidae; genus Myotis; species Myotis lucifugus. Next base: position 346,762 of record NW_005871640.1, read on the forward strand.
GGTTCATGGAGTTGGATTAACCAGGGGCTCGGATGCTCCTGCTGTTTCTTTCTCTGGATGTCACACTGCCAGGGGAGTTACGAAAGGCGAGGAAAGGCGATTTTATTCTGCATACGGTCTGTGCTTGGTTGCAGATAATACATCACATGGGCTGTCTGCAAACAGTGGTAGTCACTGAAGACATTTGAAGGCCTAGAATTCCTCCCATTACTAAGTTAGCCTGTTGTTTTAAAACCATGCTTTGGGGCAGAAAGATAAGGCACACAATTTTATGTATTTAGCTAAAACCACATAGTTTAACTCTTACCTGGCCCCACACGGCAGCCTGAGTGAGTACCTGTCTATAAATGAGGTCCCTGTTGCACCCTCAGACAGTGAGACCAGGACTGAGGTGGGGCGGCGAGGCTGTGCTCTGAGGGGCTCATGGAAGAATGTCCAGTTCTTGTTTAACCCTCTTTCACCCGAGGCCTCTAAGCCCGGTTACATGGAAAAGTGGAGACTTTTTATGAAAAAGAAAAGCCAATCTGATGAGCATGTTTGCAGCAGCCGCTGCGAGCTGAGCGGTGGGTGCTGGAGGGAGGCGGTTCGGAGCAGGTGAGCTGAGGGTAGGAGTTTCCAAGAGTGATTCAAAGTGCTGCTTCTCAGAAAATGCCATTTGGTTTTAATGTATTTTTATTGATTTCAGAGAGGAAGGGAGAGGGAGAGAGAGATAGAAACATCAATGATGAGAGAGAATCATGGATCGGCTGCCTCCTGCACAGCCCCTGCTGGGGATTGAGCCTGCAACCTGGACATGTGCCCTAACTGGGAATTGAACAGTGACCTCCTGGATCATAGGTCGATGCTCAACCACTGAGCCATACCAGCCGAGCTCAGAAAAGTCTATTTGAAATTGACGTGTGGTGTTTTGGACGCGGTCAGTGCGCTCCCTAAACTGCTCATTTGTGTCAGTGCTGACAGCTAGTAAGGCCTGGAATGGGTGAACACGAGTATTTCTAGCTGTGTCCCTGAGGTTGTTACAGGCCTGCTGTGTCCCGAGATGCTGATAGGATCAGGCTCTGGCCTGTACCTCATCTCCCAAGTCCAGGTCAGTCGTCCAGGGGGGCTGGGCAGCTGTTTCCTGCGCCCTCCCGCCTCCCTTTCTCTCCCTCTCCTATAATAACTACCCCAGAGGGTCCTCAACGTGTTCTAGGCCCTGGGAGAGCCTGTGACCCACTCTCCTGCCTCTGCGTCTCCCTCCCCTGCGCCCGTCCTGCACGAAGGCAAGCAGGTATTTTCCTAAAACAGAGCCCAGTTCCACTTCCTCCCCCAGCCCTCAGCGGCTCCCTTGTTCCCCTAAGACCCCAACCCCCCATCTGCCCTCTCAGCCTCCGCACTGCACTGGCTGGCCCCAGCTTCCTCTCCTTGCCTGTGCGGGTTGCATTCGGACGCGATGCTTCCTCTCTTTGCTCCGCATCCATGCACCGAATCCCCTCCATCTGGCACACCCTGTACCCCTGTCCGGACCTGGAGTCGTACCCATTCCTCCTATCCAGGTCTTGTGTCTGTGCCCGGAGACAGTCTCTGGTGCCCAGCGTTGCGCTTCCCTCACCCGAGTGCCCGCAGGTCCTGCCACTCCATCCTGGACTCACTGAGCAGAGGATGGCACCCAGGACCAGTGTCCACTGGCAGCTCAGTGCCCCATGTGAGCTTGTACACAGCGGACATGCTCCCCACAGGCGGGGCCAGCATGGGAAGTCGGGGTGGCAGGTCCCCCCCCCCCATGGGTCCTCCTCCCTCACCTGCAGCTCCTGGCAGCTCAGGCTCCTGGGCTTCGGAACACAGTCCTGCCTCCCTCTCCCCCGGGGCTGCGTGTGACCACACTTCCTCTCGTAGGCCCCACCACGGGGCGCTAGTGTTCACCCTGGCGGCTTCATCTCATCTTTCTTTGTTGTTGTTAATCCTCAACCCAGGATATGTTTCCATTGTCTTTTAGGGAGAGTGGAAGGGAGAGGGAAAGACAGAGAAGCATCGATGTGAGAGAGACACATCCATTGGTTGCCTCTTACATGAGCCCTGACCAGGACCTGGGCCTGGGAAGAGCCTGCACCAAGGTATGTGCCCTTGACTGGAATCGGACTGGGGATCCTTTGGTCCCCAGGCCGATGCGCTATCCACTGAACAACACCGGCCAGGGCGTGGCTTCATCTCATCTTTATCATGCCTGCAAAGCTTTTTCCAAATAAACTCACAGGTCCAGGCCCAGGCCCTGTGTGGTAGGGCTCTCACATGTCTCCTTGAGGGGGACACAGTCCAGTCACTTGCTCAGCACCCCGAGGGCTCGCTGTGGCCTCGCCTCTTTGCCTCAGTACCTTTCTGGCCAGCAAAGCGCAGGGACCATGTCTTCTTCATGTTATTCCTCCCTCACACCTAATGTTTGCTCAGTGTTCACCCTGATGCTGGACTGAATCAACTTGTTTATCTAAACAGAATTGGAAAGACATGAAAATGGTTCCGAGGCTGCCAAGAAAGACTGGCCATGCATCAGTACATGGAGGTGTTCCAGAGCCTCAAACACCGGTACTTACTAATCAACACATTTTAAAAAGCTCAAACACGACACTGGAATCCAGCAAGTTCCACGTGGGAGGCATGGGTGCGGAGGAAAGTAATTATCAGTTGAATATGCCTTCAGATGGGCTAATAAATGGGCTAAGTTGGAAAAGTAGGTTAAAACTCTTGTGTTACCTTCAGTTTGCAAGGAGGAACTTTAGAGAGAACATGGAGGCCTATCAGGCCCAGAACACGCTCACATGGAGTCAGCGAGCCGGGCTGGACAACCCCATCATCCGGCCACGGGGGGCCACTCACCTGCCCTGTCGGGGGGATGGGCCCCGTTCATCCTTCCAGGCAGGTGACCCTCGGGGAGAACACAGTGGGGGCACCATCTCTTCACACCAAGGTCAAGAAAATTGTGTCCCAATGTCACAAGACAAATCAGAGTGAGTAGTGTTTGCTGTGTTCGTCTGTCACCAGGGGAAGTCAGTGGACAGCTGCTGGTGCCACCAGGGAGTGGGGCAGTGTGGAAGCTGGAAATGAGGGTGAAGCTGGAAATGAGTGTGAAGCTGGGAATGAGTGTGTGAAGCTGGGAATGGGTGTGTGAAGCTGGAAATGGGTGTGAAGCTGGAAATGAGTGTGAAGCTGGGAATGAATGTGTGAAGCTGGAAATGGATGTGAAGCTGGAAATGAGTGTGAAGCTGGGAATGGGTGTGAAGCTGGGAATAGGTGTGAAGCTGGGAACGGGTGTGAAGCTGGAAATGGGTGTGAAGCTGGGAATGGGTGTGAAGTTGGGAATAGGTGTGTGAAGCTGGGAATAGGTGTGAAGCTGGGAATGGGTGTGAAGCTGGAAATGGGTGTGAAGCTGGGAATGGGTGTGTGAAGCTGGGAATGGGTGTGTGAAGCTGAAAATGGGTGTGAAGTTGGGAATAGGTGTGTGAAGCTGGGAATAGGTGTGAAGTTGGGAATAGGTGTGTGAAGCTGGAAATGGGTGTGAAGCTGGGAATAGGTGTGTGAAGCTGGGAATGAGTGTGAAGCTAGGAATGGGTGTGAAGCTGGGAATGGGTTTGAAGTTGGAAATGGGTGTGAAGCTGGGAATGGGTGTGAAGCTGGGAATGGGTGTGAAGCTGGAAACCCATAAAGGGGGGTTGTGCGTAGAGCACTGATTTAGATGAGTGTTCCTTTTCCACCCTGAGACGAATGTCCTCTGAAGGTCCCCCAGCTCAGAAGGTCCACTTCAGTGCATCAAACATGAAGATGATGCTCAGCAACTCGAGTCCTTTCCATAAACTCAACAAGATTTACATTGGGCAGCAGACCCTTAAAGGGGCACCTCACACCTAACGTGGCCCATGCACTGCTCAGTAAGCAAGCCCGGGAGCGCAGAGCTCCTGTTTTTAAGAACATGCCGAGTGAGGTGGCGTTGCCAGAAGGGAATGGGACAAGGTGCCTAAGGGCCCCTTCACATGGGCACAACGTCGATGCATAACCAGCCCACGTGGCCCCGGTTTTGTGAAAACGACTCGGCTCTCTGCAGGTGAGGAGACGCCATCCCGCTCACTCTGTGTGAGTTACTATTGTGCGCGCCCATGGAAGCTGCGGCACAGCTCCCGCCTGGGAAGACTGCCGTTCTGTTGCCCTTGGAGAGGCCTGGCCTCTCTGAGCCCCGTTTCTCACGTAAAGACTGGGCAGAGCTCTGCCTTGGGGGGTTTGTATTAGAATTAAGTGAAAACATGCCCTTAAAATGCTGACCTACTGGGATGCAGGCGGCACATGCTAAATGTTGTCGTCCTCACCATCCTATTGGAAACATAACGCAAAGCACCCTCATCACTCTCTGAGGAGCAATGGAGCCACTTTTCACCATTTAGTCTGCATTTCCAAGGAAAGGGGCCTGATGACCGACGCTGCCTGGCTGGAGGCGAGAAGCAGGGTAGCTTTTTGCTTTCACGGGGATACATATTGATTAGAAACTTGGTTCTTCATGTTCAAGTAACAAAATAAAAATGTCAAAAGCCTAAACCCTAGAAGTAAGTCCAGCAGCAGCCAGATGCACCATCTCAGGTGATGCAGGTCCACAGAGGAGGCGCTGGCGACCTCGGATATGCTGATGGCCGCCGTGCCCGGGCCTGTCCCTGCGACTCCCTGGAACTCAGCAGCAGCTCCGTGACTTACTGTTCGGCTGTGGGGACGCCCGTGGGCGAGTGTGGTGGGCTGGGAGGTGCATCTGGCTCCGCGTCCATGCAGTGGGACAGTTTGCTACTGGACTTGGGTTGTCACACTTCCTTACTCTAAATGGCAGCCACCATTTGGGGCTGCTCAGACCACGTCGTTCATTCATGCTGCTTTGCTCTCAAGGTGCCAAAGCTACTTTACATAAACAAGTAGGTGGGACTCTGTCCCCACCAAATTTTACTTTGGGCCCTGAATAGTTATTTCAGTGGTTAGAGCATCGGCCTGCATACGGAAGGGTCATGGGTTCAATTCCTGGCCAAGGGCACTTACCTCAGTCACAGGTTGGATCCCTGCAATGGGGAGTTTGGCAGTTCATTTCTTTCCAAGGTAACCACTGAGTTCATTTCTGTTTTGCTGTCACAGAATCAAAAGCTCTTTTCCTCGGGGAAATTGTATTTCTTTCATTATTCTCCCCAGACAGCAGGAGAGAACTGTGTCTTCTGGGGATGGAAGCAGCGAGTCAGAGTTAATTAGTTCTCTCAGGACGCACTGCATTTGGGTGAGACATCACTGTGGTGGGCACAGCGGCAGCCAGAGGCTCCATGGAGTGTGAGCTCACAGGAAGGCGGCTGCTGTCAGAGCCACACGCCCCCTCCCCAGAGCTGGCCCCGTGAGGCTCACCAGTGAGTAAGTTCTTTCATCTGCACTCCTTCCTCTAGAGCAGTGGTTCTCAACCTTCCTAATGCCACGACCTTTAATACAGTTCCTCATGTGGTGACCCCAACCATAAAATTATTTTCGTTGCTCCTTTATAACTGTAATTTTGCTACTGTTATGAATCGTCATGTAAATATCTGATATGCAGGATGTATTTTCATTGTTACAAATTGAACATAATTCAAGCATAGTGATTAATCACCAAAACAATATGTAATTATATATTCAATATGTGTTTCCGATGGTCTTAGGCGACCCCTGTGAAAGGGTCATTCGACCCCCAAAGGGGTCGCGACCCACAGGTTGAGAACCACTGCTCTAGGATGTCAGGTGGCCGGGGCAGGATGGGGTGGCCCATGTCCCTAGTGAGCTCAGGGGTCGTGTTCCTATTTCATGACCACATAAAGCTCACAAATCTATTGCAATTTCTCTTTCTCTGTGATTGTCAAAGGTATGCTGCTGCATCCTGCAAAACTGCAAGGCTACACAAGGAGATCAAGTGATCGTGTATCTTTTCGTAGGTGGGTGTTCAAAGCACGCTCCCAGCGTTACACAGTTCCGTCCAGGGCACCGAGGTGAGCTCTCCAATGGAGTGTTTGTTCTCGTCTTATCCGATGACAGGCAAACATGCCAAGGACATGCGACATCATTAGAACCTAAGGCCTCAGCATCGAGTATTATTCCCAAGGGATCCTCTTATTAGCTTATGAAACGTATAGCCTGTCCTGGGCTCAAGGTCTCTGTCCCACAGAAGAACAGCCCCGTCACCAATGACGTCGGCAATGGGTGACCTCAGACTCGCACTTGAGGCAGGTTATACTTCAACATCATCACGCTGCGGCCTAAGAAAGATTGCCTTCTAAGTCGGCAAACTCTGGAGATAATCACCACAGAAATGTCTCTGTTAATTTAAAAAGTAAATTAGCAATTAAAAACTAGGCAAGGAGCTAAGCAGGGATACTTGCTTCAATTTCACTTCCCTACTCATCTCATTTCTTCCTTAGAAAATAAACATTGGGAAAGAGAAACCAAGAAAACAAGTGTCCTTTCTACAACTTTCCTAGTCAAAGCCACTATTTTTTCCTTCCCGGCTTTATTTTGCACAATCATTTCATAGCAAGGTAACCCCTTGACCATACAAAATCTTTTAAAAAATTTTTCTTATTGATTTGAAAGAGAGAGAGAGAGAGAGAGAGAGAGAGAGAGAGAGATTGGCTTGTGGTTCCACTCGTTTAGCATTCATTGGTGGATGTTGTATGTGCCCTGACCTGGGGTCAAACCACAACCTTGGTGCATTGTGATGACGGTCTAACCAACTAGCCAGGGCATGGTGATTCATTACAAAAAATCTTTATTGTTGAGAATATTACAGATGTCCCCCTTATTCCCCCCCATAAACCCCCTCCACCCAATTCCCGTCTCACCCCAGGCCTTCACTACTCTATTGTTGTGTCCATAGGTAATGTATATATACATATGCTCTTTGGCTAATCTCTTCCCCACCCCACCCCCCTTCCCTCTGAGATGTGCCAGTCCATTCCATGTTTCCATGCCTCCGGTTCTATTTTCTTCATCAGTTTATTTTGTTCATTAGATTCTTTGTTCATTTATTTTGATTTTTAGATTCAATTGTTGACAGAAATGTATTTATTGTCATTTTATTGTTCATATTTTTATCTCTTCTTCTCCTTCTCTCCTCCTCCTCCTCCTCCTCCTCCTCTTCCTCCTCCTCTTCCTCCTCCTCCTCCTCCTCCCTATTCTTAAAGAATACCCTTCAACATCTCATGTAATAATGTTTGGTGGTGATGAACTCCTTTGGATTTTTCTTCTATGGAAAGCTCTTTATCTGACCCTCAATAGCTTTGCTGGGTAGAGTAATCTTGGTTGTAGGTCCTTGCTATTCATCACTTTGAATATTTCTTGCCACTCCCTTCTGACCTGCAAAGTTTCTGTTGAGAAATCAGCTGACAGTCATATGGGCATTTCCTTGTAGGTAACTAACTGCTTTTCTCTTGCTGCTTTTAAGGTTCTCTCTTTGGCTTTAACCTTCTGCATTTGAATTATGATGCCTCTTGGAGTGGTCCTCTTTGGGTTCCTCTTGTTTGGGACTCTCTGTGCTTCCTTTTCTTGTAAGTCTATTTCTTTCACCAGGGAGGGGAAGGTGTCTGTCATTATTTCTTCAAATAGGTTTTCAATATCTTGCTCTCTCCCTTCTCCTCTGGCACCCCCATGAAGTGAATGTTGGTGTGCTTGAAGTTGTCCCAGAGGCTCCTTATACTATCTTCATATTTTTGGATTATTTTTGCTTTTTGCTCTTCTGATTAGGTGGGTTTTGCTTCCCCATATTCCAAATTGCAAATTTGATTCTCAGTGTCCTCTACTCTACTGTTGCTTCCTTGCAAATTATTCTTCATTTCAGTTAGTGTATCCTTCGTTTCTGACTTGTTCTTTTTCATGTCTTTGATGTTCTCACTAGTTTCCTTCTGTTCTTTCATTTGTGACATGTTTCTTTGTCTCTGCATTTTGGCTGCTTCCCTGTATTTGTTTCTATGTATTAGGTAGAACTGTTATGTCTCTTGGAATTAGTAGAGTGGTCTTGTGTAGTAAGTGTCCTGTAGGGTTCAGTAGCTCATCCTCCCCGGTCACCTGAGCTGGGCACTCTAGGTGTGTCCTGGTATGGGCTGTGTGCCTTGTCCTGTTGTAGCTGAGCCTTGGTTGCTGTCAGTGTCTCTGAGAGGAGTGGTCCTCCAGGCCAGTTGGCTGTGAGGACCAGCTGAGTCCACTGTGGAAGATCTGCTGTGCAGTAGACACCCCTGAGAAGCAGGACTTGTGTCAGTGGGACTTTGGTGCTCCCTGAGTCTGCATCTTGAGTGGGTTGCTTGTGGATGTGAAGAGCTTTGGGGATCTCGGGGAAATAGAAGAGAAACAAAGCAGTGATACACTATTTACCTACATGAGCATTCAGATCACTATGTTGGTAGGTGTTTGACATGTGTATTATAGAAATTAATAAATTGAGAGATTGAGATTCCCCTGTAGGCAGATATCAGTAGAAGCCCAGGTGTGGTCTGATGGAGGTAAACATTTGCTAAATACTTGCTGGCCCCTTTAATACCAACTTTCCCCTTTAAGTTAAAGCATTGATTATAATAAAATGATCTACCCCAAATAGAAAAGAATCTTATAATAGAAAGTCACATAACCCATTAATTCCTGCAACTTTAAGCACAAGATGATGTCACCAACAATATTTAACTTTATTCTATTGAAAACTGAAAAGAAACCCTTTGAAATAATCTGTTATAGTTTTAAAAATGAAGGATTAAATTAAAATTTAAACAGAATGACTTTGGAGGGTGTTATTTTGTACAAGACAGCATGATGTCATTTTGAATCAAAGAAAATTTTTTTCTCCTGCTGCTTGTTTGAGGGAAGAGAAAATGAATTTACAATCCCTTTGATGGCCTTTGTTTTCATTAATTCGATTTTCATTACATGTTGAGATCAGAGATGCTCATCGAGATGTCAGGGACATCACCCTTTAGCTGAAAAACCAGCTCAGGGTTTTGTTTTGTTTTTAATTTATTGAGTATTGTTGTAGCAATTTTCTGACAGTAAATAGTTCACTACAGAAAATAACATAGAAGGAGCATATTTGAAGAAAAATTCGAGGAAAAGTTCGTTTTAGATACTATGCCTTTAGCTGTGCAGTTGCTTTTCTATATGAATGGGGGTTGGATGGGGGTCTTAGGTATCAGTTCTCAGGGACGTGAGCATTATCAGATGTCTGGGCAGCCAGGAGGTTCTTAGAGTTTCCAGTGGAGATGAGAATCAATGGGTGTGGGGTGAGGTCCCTGGAGTGGCACGTTCACAGATATTCCGGGTCGTTCTTACTGAAGTGACTGGTGGTTTGAGAAACACTGTGGGGAAGATAGACCTCGTTTTTTTCTGTTTGCCCAGCTACGTGAGGTCATCCTCACCCTCCTTGCCTGAGCAGAGCAAGTTGTTTTTCAGAGAAAGGTGAGGAGCAGAGGCAAAAAAGCAGTCCTTTCTCTCTGAGTGGGATTGGAAGGCTCGGTGACAAATGCCGGCTCCCGAAGCATCTTGTGAGGGATGTTCATTTTGTGAGTTCATTTTGTGCCCACCCTCCTGTAAACATTGATCTGCAGCTCAGGGCATTGCTGGGCTCCTTGATTTGATGTATAAATCATGCCAACATGTCCTGAGATTGTCTCTTTTGGCAGAAAGAACAACTGATACAGGGAGTTGGTCAAGTGTAATTGGAATCAGACTCCATGGTGACAGGTGAGGTTCAAGTCCTCTCCCAAAAAGCAGGCTCCCTCAACATGTGAATCTCCATCCCTGTGGACTGCCTTCGAGCCACTTCCTCTGGCTGCAGGCTCCTAACTCCTTACAAAGGGGAGGGTTGTGTCCTTCCTTAGGAACCAGAGGTAAAATAACATTATGAATACTGTGTGCCACATGAGGGAATTGTGATGCATATTTAAATTCCATCAAACATTCACTGAATTCATACTATGTCTTCATATCACTTTCCCAGAATTATCATTTATAATCTTGTCTAAATGTTAAAATTGTATGAAATGAAATTTTCTAAAATATTTCTTAAAATTCATTTCTTACCTAATGATGTTAGGGTTGTTTCTGTTCATCTTGAGCTCTGGCTTGGGGATTCTATCAGCTAAAGCTGGGAAGGTGAATACATACATATGAAATAAAGAAGTGAAGCAGAAATAATTGAATGATGTCCACCCACTAGTGCATACCTGGGTGACTATGAGTGCTGCCCACCCAGCAGTGCATGCATGGGTTACTATGTTTTGATCAGTATATATCTCTACTACTGATATCAGAGGCCTGAAAACACCTGAAGTGTGACCCTTAACCGAGGCTCATTTGGAATTTGATACTAAAATTACGTCATACTAGAGGCCCAGCGCACGAAATCATGTGTGGGTAAGGTCCCTAGGCCTAGCCTGCGATCAGGGCCATCTTCTGCCCGCTCGCCACTCCCCAGTCCCGCCCCACCATTGCCAGCCACCTGGTTCCCCACTCTGGCCCCCAGTCCCACCCCACCACCACCAGCTACCCTGGTCCCCCATTCGCCATCCAGCAATTGGAACCTGCAGGCCCGAAGGGAGGGACCAAGAGGTGGTCAATGCACCTCATAGCGGCTGGTTGAGCGGTCGTTCCAGTCATTACGCCATATGGTCCCTGGGCTTTTATTATATAGGATGATGAGTATATTACTTGTCAATGAGAATTATGTTTTGCCTGGTTTAATTAATTTATTGATACAATTTTAATATCTATCTCTATACATCATAATATCATTTCAGTTCTCTTTATTGTTTCTTTTTAAAGGATTTATTAAAAAAGCAGGTTTTGATTAACATACTTATAGAAAAGAAAAACAAAATTTCTAAATAAAAAAGCTAAAAATAAGTAAAACAGAAATATCCACTTCACATCTGAAGAGTATTTATCTTAATGCTATTTATTTTGTGAAATATAATATTGTATAATGATCATTCATTTCTGTTGAACCCTGTCATCTGTTTCTGTTCTGAACAGCACTTGGGGTCCATCAGGGGCCCTGTGGGATGGGAGGCAGGTGAGGTCAGTGGCCAAGCCAGTTTCCCCTGACCTGCTCCCCACCCTCCATCCCCACCCTGTCTCCAGGCTCCTGGGATGGGCATTGCAATAAAACTCTCTGGTGCTTCTGAACTATGAGACTGGATACTTTCTCTAGTTATTTATTCTATTTTCATTTAAATGTAAAATAAGAGTGCTCCTTTGATATTTCGAAGGGTGGAGGAATGAATAAACGGTGAGCATCTGCTCATACTCTGATGGGTAACTTCTGACTAGCCAAGTAATTCCTCTTGATATCATAGTCGCTCATTTTATATGTGTGGAAAAATGAAATATCTGGGTCTATTTCCTCATATTATTATTTATAATTCTCTTCTTCATTCTAGGTTTTAATTTTGTATCTCCTGGTATTAGGATTCATTTTTGTACCCTGTTTCAATTTTTTATTTCTCTGTTATGCTGTGAAACCCCAGGCAGATATGATATTTTATTGACTGTTACTGTTAATATTGATTCTATTTATTTCTGCTTTGGACCTTTGTTATTCTCTGGTAGTTCATTAACATCTTGAAAGCTACATTCATTTTTCAAGCCTCCAGAATCTCAATTAAAACATTTTATTTGGCTTTGAAACATACTGGGGATAATTTGACACCATAGTAGCGTAATTAAGGGGGTAGCGAAACTAAATCCATCTCTATTTAAAAGTCCACAGCATGCTGCCGTGTAATTACTAAGTGGGTGCCTCGTGATTATCCCCTTTGGGGGTGGAAATCATGCTCATGTTCAGGGCAGGGTTAGGGGAGTAGATTTATTGTTCTAAACCCAGGAGGGTGGACTCCTTCACTCACACTGAGAACGGGTTGGAAAAAAAAGAAAAAAACACCGAAACAGAAACCTATGGGTAAGAAGATGAAGAAGACCTTGGAGAGTGACCGGAAGCAGCCACTCCATCCGGACCCACATGGCAGCGCTGACTGAGTGCCTAGCAGAGTAAGGGCTGGAACAGGGGCACAGGAGGAAAGGCGGTTCCCTACCCGGACTGTCCGAGCCAGGGATTGCCCTCAGGGGGAGTCCATAAGGCAGGTATGTGGGGAGGACCTGGGGGCTGGGGGAGGCGTCCTACAGGAGGTGCCATATGCATTCCTTGAGCACTTTTGTTCCTGACACTGGTTATAGACAATACGGCCAACGTTGGATTTTGATTTATTGTGAATTACGGCAGTCTACATTATTGCTATTTATTTTGCCTCTCCGTTATTATTACTTTGAAAGAAAGAATTGTCACGCAGGCTTCTACTGCTCCCAGTGAAGGGGACTGGCACCTCCACACCCAGCAGCCACCAGCGCTGCTCAGCCTGGTCTCCTGCTCCATGACGTGGGTGGGTTGCAAACCCTCGTTTTACTTCTCCCAACAAGAACACTCTCAGTGTTTGCCTATCCGTGTACTGGGGCATTCCTCCAAACATTAGATGATAAAAGCTACCCAACTGTCTACTTCTCCATGTTCTGAATGAATGTTGAGAGGAATGGTGACTTGAGGCCTGAAAGGAAAAGTGGGTGAATGGTCCTGGGACCATGGAATGTGCTCCTCACATCCCTCATACAGAGCATGTCGAGAGAGAGAGAGAGAGAGAGAGAGAGAGAGAGAGAGAGAGAGACAGACAGGTATTCTCAAAGAGAAACACCTGGCGTTGGCCAGAGCCAGGTCCGAGTGTGGACAGGGGAGCCTAAGAGACACAGAACCAGCCACTGAGCGGTGGGGAGTTGTGCTCCCTCGTCCCCACTCTCTTCTTAGCAGTCCTCCCAGGCCCCAACTAAAGGGTTATTATTGTTATTTAAATGTTCCACAGGGAAAGGCTTGTCCCCTTTTAAAAATACTTTTGCAGCTTTGGCTGGTGTGACTCAGTGGATAGAGCGTTGGCCTATGGACCAAAGGGTCCTGGGTTCGATACCAGTCAAGGGCATGTACCTCGGTTGCAGGCTCCTCCCCAGCCCAGGCCCTGGTCGGTGCACCTGCAGGAGGCAACGAGTCGATGTGTTTCTCTCACATCGATGTTTCTCTCTGTCTTTCCCCCTCTCTTCCTCTCTCCCTAAAAATCAATTGGAAAATATCCTCGGGTGAGGATTAGCTAAAAATAAATAAATAAAAGATAAAATAAAAACTGAAAACGTTCCTTAAAAACAAAACAAAACTACTTTTGCAGAACACAGTCCCTAATGTCTTGCCTGGAGAGTCCCGGCAGGACGAGTCAGGAGAGGGCGGTGCGTGCAGGAGCAGCTCATGCACAGGAGGGTCACTGCCTGAACAGGAACCTCCCGAACATCTACTCACAGAAACGGGGCTCCAGGGCGCACCCCACCTTCCGTCCTTTCTGTACGGGAAGGGGTCGGGAGGCTACACTGAGGCTGCCACTGCGGCAGGCAGGCTGGCAGGCAGGTTTAGACAAACCCACATGAGAAAGACTTCCTCTCTCAAGGCCATGGTGAACACGGAGGAGACTCGGCCCTTGGGTACCGGGAGAGGACGGACATCGATGGGCAATGGAAACTGCGGAAGAAATTACCAGCGCGAAGTGTGTAAGAAGCAGCAACTGGTTTTAAGTTTTGTAATTTTCCGTTTAAGAAAACGTCTTTAAGAGGCTCAGTGATACATTTACTTACTAAGGCCCCAAAGTAAAAATGATGCAATAGGTTAAATAAACAGCACACTCTCCAGAGCAGCGCATTTTAAATCCCGAGTTACTGAGGCCATTATAATGCCTTTCTCTGATTAATCACAGCATTATTTAGGGATTAAATAGCAGAGGGAAGGTAGGGGAGGGTGGGGGTAAGGGGGAGAGATCAACCAAAGGACTTATATGCAGGCATATAGGCCTAACCAGTGGACACAGACACCAGGGGGGTGAGGGCATGAGTGAGGGGGATGAAGGGGTAATGTGAGGATAAGGACATATATGTAATAACTTAATCAATAAAGAAATTAAAAAGATAAAATATAAAGATAAAAAATAAAATAACAGTCGACTTAGAAGGTTTAATATGCTGTTTGTAGACTCTTGCATGCATTTTCCACTTTCTTACAACTTTAACTGTTAACTTTAAAGATTATACATATGTCATTTAGATTTTGTCTAATTGAGTTATTCTTCTAAAAACACCTTATAGTTACTAATATTCCTGCTTCTCTTCCTTCCTTCCTGGCTATTAGAGAGCACTTTAAATTGCCATGATCTATTCCAGCTGTGTGCCTTTCATAGCGAGTGATGGGAAAACGCACAGTACTTCATGCAGGTGCTGCTTCCCTGGGTTTCCCTTTTCCTTTTCTGTCTTTGGCTCCAGTGAAAGATAAAACTAAACACTGTCGCCCAAGTCTGTGTAAAAATCGTCTGCTGGGACTCTATTGACCCATTTCTTTATTTTTCATTATGGAACTAGCAGGTGCTTTCTCTAATTACTGGGAGGGGCGCTCCGTCTCTCCTGTGTGTGGTACCCACTTCCCCCTCCTCCCCCGAGGAGTCATCCCGTTGTTTATAGTAAGTCTGAGGTCCTGGGTGCAGCCCCATCTGGGCGCCGGTAGGCGAGGGCATGCGACCTGCCGGCTGCTGTAAATGCTTCACGTGGATCCCGCTGGTGAGAGGCTGAGGGGCAGGACAGCGCCCGGATTCACCCCAGGGCTGCGGAGTCCAGTCACCCTGCCAGCAGAAGGCCAGTGGGGTGGCTGAACTGTGTTCAGATGGAACAACACACGGAAGGTCATGTGTCATTCCCGTCTCTTCCCATCCCATGTCACAGCCGTTACCAGACGACCAGAGGCTAAGGAGAGACGGAACGCGGACTTCTGACGTCCTTCTTTCATTATGAAGCGTCTCATATGTAAAGATAGACACACAAGTGTGTGGATGAGCCATGACTATTCTGTGATCTCCAGGCAGCCCCTCCCCCTCCTCCACAGAGAAGACCTAGGGCCCCGGGGGCTCAGGGCCCGGGTTCTGCTCTGCTCCAGGGTAACCACTCTGCTCACGTGGTCATGTTTCCCAGCGTTTCTTCCTGGTTCCCCAGGGCTTCTTTGCCTAAATAAAATGGTTTTGGTTTCCAAGTGTTTGTTATGACCCATATTTACTTTTAATTTTTTTAAATCTTTATTGTTGAAAGTATTACCTATGCCTCCCTCCTTCCCCCCATTGACCTCTCCCAGCCAGTCCCCACCCTGCCCCCGCCTTCACCACCCTATTGTCTGTGCCCAGGGGTGATGCATATATGCATACAGGTCATTGGTGGATCTCCTCCCACCCACCCACCCACCTCCCCTTGTCTTCCCTCTGAGGTTCCACAGTCTCCTTGATGCTTCTGTGTCTCTGGATATATTTTTGTCTATCAGTTTATTGTGTCCCGGTTTTACACTTTCTGCAAGTGGAATCATAATGTGTGGTCATGGGTGCCTTGCTCAGCACTGTGGTGTGAGCCATCTTGCAGCCTTACTGTTCTCTTATGTGGTGGCTTCAGGCTGCTCCCTGCCCTGTGACAGATGGGCCCACAGGGACAACCCTGCCAGCACTTTCTTGTTCGTGTTCCCTGAAACACATTTGCATGACATTACAAAGGAGGAGAATTCCAGGGCCACGGGGTGTGTTCATAGAGATGGTTAGTGTCCTGGGCTTGTTTGCTATCAGGTCTATTGGGTTTTCCCACTCACCTTTAGGACTAATCATACAGGAGTCCACACAGGGCGGGGCAGAGGCAGGCACACAATGAGGACCCGAAACAGAGTTCATTCTTATATGATTATTATTGCTTACTAGAGGCCTGGTGCACATGCGTAGATAGGGTCCCTAGGCCTGGCCAGAGATCAGGGCCAATCTGTGGGGCAACCAGTGGGGCAATCAGGGGGCCCCCCTGGCACCCGCCTTGGCTGGCCTGGGACCTGCAGGCTGGGGGCAGCTCCTGCATTGAGCATCTGCCCCCTGGTGGTCAGTGCATGTCATAGTGACTGGTTGTTCTGCCATTTGGTCAATTTGAATATTAGGCTTTTATTATATAGGACTAGAGGCCCGGTGCATGAAATTCGTGCGGGGGGCAGGGGTTTCTCAGCTGAGTCTGCACCCTTTCCAATCCAGGACCCCTTGGGGAATGTCTGACTGCTGATTTAGGCCTGATCCCTGTGAGATCGAGCCTAACCTGGCAGTCAGACATCCCTCTCGCAATCTGGGACCGCTGGCTCCTAACTGCTTACCTGCCTGCCAGCCTGATCCCCCTGACTGCTCTCCCCTCCTGGCCTGATCCCCCTAACAGCTCTCCCTACCTGCCTGATTGCCCCTAACCACCTCTGCCTCAGTCCCGCCACCATGGCTTTGTCTGGAAGGACATCCAGAAGATGTCCGGTCTAATTAGCATATTACCCTTTTATTAGTATATAATGTATTATTTTCCATATTAACAACTGTAAACCTACTTTTGCCCCACCTTAGATTAGCTCATGGGATAGCAATTGGGAATGTATTACATTTTAATGTACAATTTTTGAGAATTTACAGATTTACAATGTTGAGTTTTCACCATCAGGAATGACATTAGTATTTTTATTTGTTCAAATCTGACATATCTTAACACTGACTATTTTATAATAAGTACCAGTAAGTTCTAGAAAACACACTTACATTATTAAGTACATGCCGATTTAATTGAAACTAACCAGGCACTGCCTTTTATTCTGACTCGGGGCTAAACAAAAATGAAGAGGGGAGAAGTCCCAGACTAGATAGACTTTGTCGTTTCCATCAGTGTATTTTTCAGCAAAATTCTATTACAGAGAAAGGCTTTATAGACAATCCTTAAAATGTTGTGTAGCAAAACCACAACTGGACAAAACCTTACGAAACACATCCACTCTGCCATGTAGTTGGTGGATCAATTATTAGTGAATAAATTCATCTCACTGCAGACTCTGCAATGAAGGGAGGCAGAGAGATGCAGAAGGGTCTCTCCAGTTCCCTAAAAATTAAAGGTGAGAAACTGCTGCAGAGACAAGAGCAGTCACCACTCCTGTGGACAGTGGCTCTGCCTCCGTGCGTGACTCACGGAGGTACCGAATGGCCCCCTCGCCAGGAAACAGTGGGCTCAGCGAAGCACCACATCTGAGAGACCTGCTGAGCCTCAGGTCACAGGACAATGGTCTGCAGACATATGTAAAGACAGGAGAGCCGGAGAACAGGGACCATTCACCAGAGTATTACAATGAAAGGACTAAGGGTAGATAGGTCACTGGCTGAATTAAAAGGAAGCCAGGGGGGCATGGAGGGCTTGGAGGAAAGGCAGAGCTCAGAGTGGAGCATGTCGACATGGAGACGCCTGTTACAGCAGGTGTGGAGGCCACGTGGCCCCTAACTGGCTGATGTAGAAGCAGCAGCATTCAGGCTGCGGATCAAGTTGGGGGCCAGCACCAGGTGTGTCTCCATGTACAACAGGGGCTCGGGTGCAGGGGTGGAGAAGGCGGTTTTTCATCCTGGAGTCGGGATGTTTCCCAGACAGTTCACTTAGAAGGAAAGAGAGGCACAGGTGGTGGGACCAGGCCTAGACTTGCACACAGTCATGGAGAGTGTACAAAACTGTCGAGTAACTAAAACCTCAACTTTCTGGTCAAGGACCCAAAATGGAAGGAACTTGGAAAAGGGAGACCTTAGGGTCATTTATAAACTCCTGGGCTCACTCCTGAGCTCTAACTCTGTGGATTTGATCCCAAACACAGACCAACAGATACTGAGAGCTAACAACAGACACACAATGGCCCAGCTACCAAGCTGACTCTAAGTGACTCTCATACGGGGCAAATCGGAGTAACACTGCAAAGGTTTGCAAATGGAAGCAACATTGGACGGATGTAACGTTCACGTCATCAGACTCTCAGAAGAAAAAGTATTTGAAGAAATGATGGCTGAAAACGACTGCAATTTGACTAAAGACATAAATCTACAGACTCCGGAAATTCTAGAAACTCAACATGATAAACACAAGGAAATTGAAGCCCTGATACATCATCATCAAACTGCTGAAAATTAAATATGAAAGAAATGTGGCACCTAGAAAAATTACCCATTGCACTTAGGGAATGACTCAGATGACTTTGTGTTTCTCTTCAGAAACCATGGAGCTCAGAGGAAGAGGAGCAACATTTGACAGTGCTGCAGGAAGAGAGCTTACCCCAGATACTGTGTTCAGTAAAAATAGAAGAAATAAAAACATTTTCAGATGAAGGAAAACTAAGAGAGGTTGTTGTCAGCAAAACCATTATAAAATAATTGCTAAGCCATAGCCAGTTTGACTCAGTGGATAGAGCATTGGCCTGCAGACTGAAAGGTCCCAGGTTCGATTCCAGTCAAGGGCATGTACCTCGGTTGCAGGCTCATTCCCTGGCCCTGGTTGGAATGTGTGTGGGAGGCAACCACTCGATGTGTCTCTCTCTCTCTGTCTCTCTCCCTCCCTTCCACTCTCTAAAAATCAATGGAAAAATACCCTTGAGTGGGGATTGATAAAATAATTGCTAATATAAGTTCTTTGGTCAGAAGGAACCTGACACCAGAAGGAAGTTGTACCATCAAAAATGAATGAGAACAGCAGAAATGGCAGGTTCTGTGTAAATAGATTACACTAGTCTTCTCTTGAGTTCTTTAAAATGTATTTTATAGTTAAAATAGGAAATTATAACAACTTGGGTGAATCTCAGAGGCTTTGCTGAGTGAAAGCCAGTCTTGAAAGTTTACCTCGTGTATGAAACCATTTACATGACACTATTAAAAAGACATATGTCACCTCCTTTATGACATTTTCTCTCACCTCCCAACATCGCCATAACCTCCATGTCTATTGTATCATCTTAATCATAACATTACAATCATTATCATGACATTTATTCACAAGTTTCTCTTTTTGTTTATTGTCTGTATTTCCCCCACCCCACTCATTTGTCAGTGAATTTGTTGGTTCTATTTACTGCTGTGTTCTTAGTGCTTAGAAAAATGCCTAGTACACAACAGACACTCAGTTGCTAAATATTTAGTGGTTGAATGAATGTGTATTTTAGTAAGGCTGATACTAACCCATTGGTCAAATGGATTGGACTGTGGTCATCCTAATGGCTACTATTTTTTGAATGCTAGAAGGGCTGGAATCCCAGATGTTGTTCTAACACTTTCTCTGTATTCCTTAGTATAACATTCACAATTACTTCACCAGAGACATGTCATTCTTTTACTCAGTCTATGGATGAAGAAAAGAGCCACAAAGAGGTAAAATAATTGCCCAAAGTCAACCAGTAAGTGGTGGACCATGAGGTGAAACCAGGAAATCTGACTTTCGAGCTCTTACCAGGATGTTCCTTCCCCTGCTTCTTGTCCTTGTCCTTGCCCTTGTCTAGAAGCATGAGTATCAACCAAGACACCGTTCCAGGAACCCAGGCTGTGATCACTAGAACCCGGAAAGGAAAGAAAGGGCACACAGGACGCACACAGAAAGTGCTGAGGACGGGTGACATACCTGTAGTTAATGGAGGTTAAAGGGCATCTCTGAGTTGGAGAGGGATAGCACCTACTTACTATTTCTGTGACCAGTAAAGAGAAGATAAATAAAGAAGTCATTCATAGCCCCCCCCCCCCAAAAAAAAAAAGTAAAGAGAGGAAACAGACTTTGGAGGCAGGAATACACCTGAAGATGATGAGTAGGCAGACTGATGGGATAGAGATTGGGGATTGGGGACTATATTACGTGTCTTGATTGACAGGTACCTGTAATTCACATTATCATAATTTTGAGTTTGGGGTAATTTTAATATTGGGGTTATATGTATTTTTTCTGATGATGTGTCTTACAGTTGAAGATATTTGAAATTATATATTATGACATGGAGAGAATAAAGATGGAAAAGGATGCTGGAGGAGAGGACTTAAGCCATGAGGAGAGTAAAACCCCAGCCTTCTCTGATGCCACTTCAGTGAGGGAACCGATGTCCCCTGGCCAGCTGCCCTCATCAGCCTCCGGAGGGACTGAAGCCACAGGGAGCAAGCTCACCTCCATTGTTTCTCCATCGGTGAAAGTTTAAAGTAATTTATGAGGGGAAGTAGCCACAGTGCTCCTGATTTCCTTACACTTAAGGCCTGGGACCACTCCTGCTCTGGTCTTACACAGCCATGGCGCAGGGTAGGAGGAGCTGTGGGGTCATTCCTCAAGGGGTCTGCGCTCCCAGGTCAACCCAATACACCCCTTCTCTTGGATGTCATCAAGATCTCCACTTCGATACGTTTCTCTTTCCATGTCTGAGGAGTCTCTTGCTGGGCATTGCACATGTTTGTAGAGCTGCATTTTTAGGCTCATTCCCTGGCGATTAATAGGCTACCTTCTTCTCCTAGGGCAGTGGTTCTCAACCTGTGGGTCACGACCCCTTTGGCAATCGAATGACCCTTTCACAGGGGTCGCCTAAGACCATCCTGCATATCAGATATTTACATTATGATTCATAACAGTAGCAACATTACAGTTATGCAGTCGCAACGAAAATAATTTTATGGTTGGGTCACAACATGAGGAACTGTATTTAAAGGGCCAGAAGGTTGAGAACCACTGTCCTAGGGGAAACCCTACATTCATTTAGGACTAGGCTTTAACTGGACTTTTCTGTTACCTTGAGGACACTTTTCAATATCATAATGAAATTTCTCATGTATTTTTCATGGCCACAGAGTCAAGATCAAAAGCCATGAGCTTTAAAAGTTTAGGGATTCTCTGAACCATGTGACATGGGTATCTTTGTACAAAAATAAGAGCAAAGAAAGCTTCCGAAATGAGGGTCAGATTAAGGGTGAGAGGTGCAAGAAGATTTGATTTTTTGAGACATTCAAGGTGGAAATTAATAATTTAGGAAAAAATAATAGATATATTAAGGGAAAAGAAGTTGAATTTAAAAAATATTCTACCATGTTTAAAGGATTGTAGGAGAGGCCTAATGGACTGTTTCTAAGAATGGCTAAAAATAGCTGGTTCTAAACCAACAAAGATTATTTTTCAAAGTTTCATAATGTCTGTTTTCTGGCTAATGGGATAATTAAAATGTCAACCAAAAATGGGTACAATTCAATTATAGCCATGCACCCTATGCAATTAAAAATGCCTCACAGCAAAATAAAGTTGTTGTTGTTATAGGGGCTTTTCACGAGGCTAAGGAATGCATGATCGGATTTGATTGAGGTGACGCAGTAAGGCCACCTTCATTCTCATGAATCCAATAAAGAGCCTGGAAAGTGAACTCTTAAAAACATTTTAAAATGTTCAGCCTGGAAGAAAATAGATAAAGTCATATTCTGTTGCGTTAGCAATCTTAGAGCAGTAATCACCCTCCCCAGAGGTGAGTGAGCAGGAACATTTGGCGGACTGCAGGACTTTAATGCCTATGAAATGGCCTTCTCATCGGCTTAATAGCAGGTCTGTAGCGACAGCTCCTCATTTTCACTCTCATTAAGTAGAAAGTGCAGGGATGTTAGATGACTGGAAACTAGTTTCTGGATTTTTTTGTCCTCTTCATTGATAGATGTATAGATACTTTCCATTAAATTATATAACTAGAAATCCTATATAATAAAAGGGTAATGTGCAAATAGACTGAATGGCAGAACACCGGACAACCAATCAAAGCATAATATGCTAATGAAATGCTAAGGCTGCTCAACTGCTCACTATGATGTGCACTGACCATGGGGCGGGGGGGGGGGGGGGAGACAGTTGCTATCATGTTCACTGACCACCAGGGGGCAGATTCTCCAACCAGTAGCTTGGCTTGCTGCTGGGGTCTGGCCGATCAGGACTGAGTGAGATGGGCCGGACACGCCCTGGGGCCCTCCCACAGTCCCTCCCAGGCCCGATCGTGCACCAGTGGGGTCCCTCAGCCAGGCCTGTGCCCTCTTGCAATCTGGGACCCCTCGGGGGATATCAGAGAGCCAGTTTCAGCCTGATCCCGCAGGCCACTCCCCTTGGGAGGGTACCAGATGCAGGGCTTATGGCTGGCGAGCGCTGGACTGATTGGGTGCAAGCCTGCAGCAGGCACAGTGGGGTAGGAATGAGTGGGAGTGGCAGGTAGGAGTTGCAGGCGACATTGGAGTGCAGGTTTTGGCTCGATCCCTGCAGGCCACCCAGAGGGAACCCACCCATGCACGAATTCGTGCACCGGGCCTCTAGTTATATATAAAACAGGAAGAAGATAAATATGAAATAAAAACCTGTATAGCTTGATTCAATCAGGAGTTTTGTTGACTCTAATGTCCACCCTGTTTTGGAAAAGAATTATTGGTGAAATCTCTTATAAAAGATAAAGGACTGGTTGATAACTATTACCTGAAATGAACTTTGTTCTCTCAATTTCAGTTCTCTCTGTTCTTGATTTTCTGAAATTTCATGAGAATGTTTTTGTTTGTTTTTAATTAATTGCTCTGTAGGATGAGTCCTTTGGATCTGAAGATGTATAGTGCTCCTCAGCTCTAGAAAGTTTTCATTCATTATTTCTTTATTAAATAATTAAAAAAAATTTAAATTACAGTTGACATACAATATTATATTACTTTCAGGTGCACAACCCTGTGATAAGACATGTATATACTTATGAAGTGATCACCCTGATACATCTAGTACCCAGATATATAGTTATTAGAATATTATTGACAATATTCCCCATGCTGTACTTTACATCCCCATGACTATTGTATAACTACCAATTTGTACTTCTTAATCCCTTAACTTTTTTCACTCCTCCCACCCCCTCCCATCTGGCAACCACAGGTTTGTCCTGTGTCTATGAGTCTGTTCTGCTTATTTATTTATTTTTTAGATTTCACATATAAGTGAAATCATCTGGGATTTGTTTTTATCTATCTAACTTATTTCACTCAGCACAATCCCCTCTAGGTAAATCCATGTTGTTGCAGATGGCAAGACTTCATTCATTTTCATGGCTGAATCATATTCCATTGTATGTATGCACCACTTCTTCTTTATCCATTCATCTATTGAAAGACACCTAGGTTGTTTCATCTTGGCTATCTATAATAATAAAGCATAATATGCTAATTAGACCGAATGTCCTTCCAGACAACCTTCCAGACGAAGCCGGGGCTGTAAGGGAAGCCTGGGTCCGGGGTTCCCGCTGGCAGATGGAGGGAAGCCCGGGTCCCAGGTGCCAGAGGGAAGCCCATGCTGGCAGCTGGGGGAAGGAAGGCCTACTCTTGCATGAATTTCATGCATTGGGCCTCTAGTTGTAAATAATGCTACAATAGACATATGGATGTATATGTCTTTTTTATTTTGTGTTTTGGGTTACTTCAGACAAATGCAGCAAAGTAGAACTACTTTGTCCATTTTTGTCTCTTATTATAGCCTTTGTTTTAAATTCTATTTTGTCTGGTATAAATCTTGCTACCCCAGGTTTTTGTTTGTTTGTCTCCATTTTCATGAAAAATATTTTACCATCCCTTTACTTTCAGTCTGTGTGAGTCTCTTATGGACAGCATATGTTAGGGTCTTGTTGTTATCCATTTGGCCTCTATATATCTTTTGATTAGAGCATTTAATCCATTTGCATTCAAAGAAATTGTTGATAGATATGTATTTATGGCCACTTTATTATTCCTCAATTCTAAATTATAGCTTTGCTGGGAAGAATAATCTTGGCTGTAGATTCTTGCTTTTCATCGTTTTGAATATTTTGTGCCAATCCCTTCTGGCCTGTAAAGTTTCTGTTGGGAAGTCAACTGACAGTCATATGGGAGCTCCCTTGTAGATAACTAACTGCTTTTCTCTTGCTGCTTTTAAGATGATCTCTTTTTCTTAACCTTTGACATTTTAATTATGTGTCTTGGTTTGGGCCTCTTTAGGTTCATCTTGTTTGGGACTCTCTGTGCTTCCTGGACTTGTATGTCTATTTCTTTCACCAATTAAGGGAAGGTGTCTGTCATTATTTCTTCAAATAAGTTTTCAATATCTTGCTCTCTATCTTCTCCGTCTGGCACCCCCATGATGCGAATGTTGGTACGCTGGAAGTTGTCCCAGAGGCTCCTTATACTGTCTTCTCTCTTTGGATTCTTTTTTCTTTTTGCTATTCTGTTTGGATATTTTCTGCTTCCTTATCTAACAAATCTCTGATTTGATTCTCTACTTCATCTACTCTACTATTTATTTCTTCAGTTAGTGTATTCTTCATTTCTGCTTTGTTGTTTTTTTATCTCCATTTTTATGTTTCC
Source organism: Myotis lucifugus (assembly GCF_000147115.1). Taxonomy (NCBI): domain Eukaryota; kingdom Metazoa; phylum Chordata; class Mammalia; order Chiroptera; family Vespertilionidae; genus Myotis; species Myotis lucifugus. Next base: position 371,076 of record NW_005871640.1, read on the forward strand.
TATCTCTTTGTTGAAGTTCTTACTAAGTTTATCTACTCTTCCCCTAAGTTCATTGAGCATCTGTATAATCAGTGTTTTGAACTCTGCATCTGGTAGATTGCTTGTCTCCATTTTGTTTATTTCTTTCTCTGGATTTTTGTTCTGTTTTTTTTTTTTTCTTTCATCTGGGGCATGTTTCATTGCCTGCATGTTTCTTGGCTATCTCCCTGTGTTTGGTGATATGTATTAGGCAGATCTGTGACGTCTCTTGGTTTTGGTAGAGTAGTCTTATGTAGTAGGTGTCCTGCAGGTCCATGGCACAGCCTCCCCAGTCACCTGAACTGGGTGTTCCAGGTGTGCCCCAGGTGGGCTGTGTACACCCTCCTGTTGTAGTTGAGCCTTGATTGCTGTTGGCACATCAGTGGGAGTGATTGACTCCTAGGCTGATTGACTGTGAGGGACTTGCTGTGACCACCATGGAGGATCTACTGTGCTGGGCCCAACCCCACAGAGCCGGACTCACTTCACCGGGGCTCAGGTACCCACCGAATTCACCCCTTGAGTGTGTTGCTTGTGGAGGTGGTTGGGTGATGCTTTGTCATCATCTGAGGCTGTCCACTGTATGCAAGCTGGCTTTGGGACCTTCTGGGAGGTGCAGGGCAATGTTAACCACCACCTTGTCCTACATGAGGCCTTCTAGAATGATCTACAAAGCCATCTAAGGATGGCTGATACCTGTACTGGGCTTGGAGTTTCCCTGCGGAGAGGCCAATCAGCTAACTGAGGCCAGCTGCTGCTGGTGCTAGGCCTACGGGCTTCTTTGCACGAGGTATGTAGTACTCTGAGGCCAGATGCTGCTTGTTTGAGAGAAATTAGGAAAGTCTCAAGCATGAACCAAGACAGGCTGTTGGGTGGGGTGAGGTCTCAGGGAATCCCAGGGTGGGGCTAACATCATTAGCCAGGTTGATGGTGACTCAGATATGGCTCACACCTGTGTCAGCAGGGGCACGCTCAGTAAAGGAACAATGGTCTCTGCCAGCACTTCTCTGGAAGCAAGCTGCCTCTCCAGCTTTTGCTCTGGTGCCTTTCGAGTTGCTGCCACTGTGTTAGAGCTCAGAGAGAGGAAGTCTGAGTACGTCCCTGTGGGCCCTTTAAGAGGAACTGCCTCAGACTCCAGTAGCCTCCATGTCAACACAATCCCTGCTGGTTTTTACAGGCAGAATTTATGGGTTCTCTTCCTGGCACTGGAACCCTGGGATTGGGGGCCTAGTGGGGACTGGGACCCCTCACTCCTCTGCAGCTGAGGTATCCCTCCCTCCCTCCCTATTTTTAACTGGCACATATGGGTGTGGGATAAACACAACTTCCTTCTCTCTATCACTCCTACCAGTTTCAATGTGGCTTTTTATTTATTTTTTAATATCCTAGTTGTAGGACTTTCATTCAGCTAGACCTCAGGTGGTCCTGATTGATGTAGTTTAGTTGTAATTTTGATGTGATTGTGGGAGGATTCAAGTATCTACGCCATCTTGACCAGAAGCCCAGTATTTCTTTAATAATCTTCCTACTCCCTTCCCCCTCCAATTTCCATTCTTTGTTTCTGGGCCTTCTGGATTGTTTTGTTTTGTTTTATACCTTCTACATTTTTTAAACGTATTTCTGTTTATTATTTCCCAAACTCCCTAAATTCTGTGGTCACAAGTAGTAGACATACTGAAAATAGCCTGTATTTGAAATCTTAGCCCTCTCATCACATGAGGATGATGCTCTCAGCCGTCTTCATTGTGTTTTGAAGGAGTATCACAGGTTTATTGTGGCAATAAATATCATTTCTCACAAGTTTAGTTTCATACAGGTTGGGGTTGTTAATGCCCACCCCTTCAATGCCCAACCTCATTAGAATAATGATGATAACAATAATGAACTTGGTAATGGTAGCTGGCATTTAATGAGCATTGCCTGTGTGAGCGGCATGGTTGTAAGGATTTACACGTATTATTCATTTAACACTTCCAGGAGGTGAGGACTATGATTCTTTCTTTTTTTTTTTAAAATCAAGCATCAGGGCAAGGGGATGTTCGAGGACTCTCAGAGCTGGGATGTGAATGTAATGGGCACTGGAAGTTTCATTCCTACTAAGGGGATAAAACACCAATTTTTTTAAATATATTTCTACACAGGAACATGTTATATATTTGCGTTTACAGCTTCAGGTAAGTGAGGTTTTTTAAGAGACAAGCAATTGCATGTGTTTATCCTTGGAGTCCTCTGGGGATCCTTTGAACATTTTATTGGCACATGTTTTAAATCGCCTGACCTCCATGGAACTTCCTTTGTTTATTTCTAACTCTTGACTTCTGTCCTGCTTTGTAACCCTGCTCCTGACCCTGCTTCTTTCCTTCAAGCTCTAAGGAAACAAGAGACATTCTAAACTAATCCTGAACTTCTAAGGGGGCTGAGCTGGACTAGAGATAACGCCCCGATAAAGAATAAGCAAAAGGTAGATATCTGGGGATTGTTTTTAAAGAGTCGTTTTGGGAAACTATTCAAGATGTTAGCTTGGGTAGGGAAGCTGGGAGGGAAGAAGGAGAAGGATGCAAAATTAATTTTACTATTTCTTTTCCTTCCTTCAGACTGTTTATTCCTGAATCATTGCTGAGGCCTGTTAACATTAAGTGATTAACTCAGAGACATAGAACATATACAATTAGGAGGTCTCTGGCCCTGGAAGCAGAGACACACACATGGAGAAATTTTACTCACTGTTTCTGAAATTCATAGTTATTTCAAGTCAGATACTAGTAATATTTTTAAAGTCAACTTTTAAAAATTCCTCTCTAGAACTTAAGGTTTAAGTTCATATTTTATAATAAACTACTCCGTTTTTGTTCCTTGATATCTGTTGTCGTAGTTCTATAAACTATATAAATTAATACCATTTGAAAGGCTGTCAGAGATTCTCTCTAATTGTCCTTTGTTTTGCCAGGAATTTGTTGACTTTATTTAAGGTCACTTTTTTTTTGGCTTTTACTGAAAACAGAACACACATTACCTAGAAACAGATGGAAAATACTTCATGATTCTTAGCTATGTCCTCAGAGTCTACCATTCCCGCCCCCATTTGTTTACATTTTGCGGAAGAAACAGGAAGCGATGGTAATATTTATCTGGTCACTTCATATTGATGGATGACACAGCCTTTCAGAAAAGCCACCTGGAATGAAAAGGCATTAGCATGGTTTAAGGGGAGCATCTTGAAGACGTAGGGAAATATTACAGTGTCGGGGAAAGGGAAATAGTGCTGTTGCATCCTATGGATTTTCTCACACAAACCCAGTGATTTGGGTACTTCCTGTTTTGTTGTCGGTGTGAGAAAACCCACCCAATGGAGATACACAATTTGAAAGCCAAGGGGGACCCTTTGAAAGTCGGATCCAAGTGTTTGTGTGAACAAGGGTCTGTATGTTTGGGGAGAAGCTGTGAAGGATGGTTCAGCAGATCAATCACATGACCTCCAGCTTAATCTCATCCACATGACACTGGCCCGCAGGGGCTTCTGAGGAAGAGAGTGGGTTGGTGCAGGTGTCCGAGCGAGACCAAAGGGCAACAGGCCGCCTTTAAAAAATAAAACATGGAAATGGTGACCTGGAACCAAGTGTTCCAGTGCTTTCTGCTCAAGGAAACTGTTGGGTGAATGTGTCAGTCCCATTTAATAACAATTCACCAGTACAAATGTGGTCTAATTAGCATACTACCCTTTTATTAGTATAGATTATTATTTTTTAAATATATTTTATTGATTTCAGAGAGGAAGGGAGGGAGAGAGAGAGAGAGACAGAAACATCAATGATGAGAGAGAATCATTGATTGGTTGCCTCCTGCACACCCCAGACTGGGGATCAAGCCTGTAACCCGGGCATGTGCCCTTGACTAGAATCGTACCTGGGACCCTTCAGTCCATAGGCTGATGCTCTATCCATTGAGCCAAACTAGCTAGGGCTCCAGGTTACTTTTTGGAGAATCGACAGGTGATGTTCTGTTTGCGAGAGACTGGACACTGGGAGGGTCAGTGTGGGGGGTAAGGTCTGGGATGCACTGACTTTGCCTGAGTCGGAGGAATCACCTGCGCTTTCTGTCGTGGCTGAGAGAAGTCGGGGCTGGGGCGAGCTCACTGGGAAGCACTAATTCCATGCCTCCAAGGCAATGAGCCAGGTGAGCCCAGAGCAAGAGCATATGTGAGAGCCAGGTGGCAGCGCTTACTGCCGGTGATGAAGGGTGACATCCAGGAGTGGGAAGGAGGTGCCACACATGGGAAGAAGACGAGGAGGTTCAGGTTCAGGGCGGCAGAAGGGCTGAGAGAAGCGCAGGCAGTGGGTTGGTGACGGAGGAGCCAGGAAAGGCAGCACTAAGACCATCACTGGCTCTGTGACGGCCCTGGTGACCCCAACCGCACGTGGGCGCTGGTGTCGGCGGGAGCTCCTGTCCTGGTTCAGGGGCGGTGAGGAGACACCCACTGTCAGTTCTGACCTCGGAGTGACCCACCCTTCACCACCACGAGCTGGTGCAGGACCGTGTCAGGGGCCTGGAGCAGAGGGCAGCCTGGGCTGCACAGCAGGACACCATTGCTCCAAATGCCAATGTAACTTTTACTGTGTTGCCTCAGTTTCCCTGATGTCAGCAAGCTTTGGGAGCTGGAAGAAAGGAGGAGCTCCCCAGCCCGACAGGTTGATCTCATCTGGAAACGTGTGGAGTGAGCGTGGCCATGGGGACCCTTGGGGTGGGCACTGCCCCAGACACGGGGCGGCGGGAGGCAGGAAGCGGGAGGGGCCAGCTGGCACTGGCTCTGGAGGCTCCATTTCTGGGCTTGAGTCCTGTCTGTGCCAGTGGATAGCTGTGTGTCTCGGCTAGTCCCAGGACCGCCCCCTCTCCGTGTTCTCATTCACGAAGTTGGGTTGATCGTATGCACCTCTCGGGGTTCACGTGTGATCAGTGAGATGAGCCCGGAGCCCTCCGGTGCCAACAGCCTTGTGGGGGGTGTACTGTCACTCTCAAGGACCTACAGGGGCACTGGTCCTGACGTCACATCTAGGACCTCCGCCAAAGCTGCATGGCATCTGGGCATCGCTGAGATACCGACTGACTTCATGAGCAGCCCAGCCCTCCCGTGCCCAGGTCTTCGCCTCAGATTGCTGTGCTCCGGCTTTACCAAAGCCCCTCATGGGAAAGAAGTCCGGTTCACCAGGAGGTAACACTGTGCTTTGCTCTCAGCCCGACCATCTCTGCCGGCAGCTGCCCCCCCTGCAGATCCCAGGGCCCTTAGCAGAGGCAGTGCTGGCAGCACTAACAGGGTCGATGAACTGACTAGCTCGCCTGACTTCTAGGAACTGTTTGGTGCAAATGGTTCATATTCCCTAATCCCACCTGAAATGTTGATTCAATATTCACAGCTCCAGTTGGAAGGCATTCTCGTCCTAATGAGTAATAACTCAGTGAACATAGTCCTCTGTCCGTATCAGATGATGGATGAAAAGGAGAACTAATATTTAATGAGCACCTGTTATAGACCGTCTACCCCACCAAGGGCTCACAGGCTGTATCTCACTCAGTTCGCAAAAGAAACCTATTTGGCATTTCATAGGAAGCCAGTTTTCCACAAGGGAGTACCGTCTCCCTACACTGCGAGCCCACAGCGGCCGGCCACAACCTTCAGGCCTGAGCTAAGCGAGGATGTCTGGCACCTGAGAAGGTTGGGTTGGTTCTGAACTTTTCTGCGTGGATTTCAAGTCGTTCTAAAACGTTCGCTGTGTTAGGTGTTTTCATGGGCTTTTCTGCCAGGCCAATTTTCTCTTCTAAAGCATCTAGGTGTTTTGGGCCCGGAATATTATACAGGTTCTAGGTCTCTTACTATAGAAATCCCGTTAATGGTCTCTTTGGGTCCTGCGCCTGAGGAGTGAAGGTGTAGCTGTCCAGTCTTGCATGTTAGCAGAGAAGTGAGTTAGATCCGAGTATGATTGTGTGTCAAGAATATCAGACTATTTTTCAAGCCTGAACCTGGTCGCCAGAAGTTAAGTGTATTAGGTCTTCCTTACATGTTATGTCCGATCCACATAAACCCATGACTTCCTCTAGACAAGTGGTTCTCAACCTTCCTAATGCCGCGACCCTTTAATACAGTTCCTCATGTTGTGGTGACCCCCAATTTCATTGTTACAAATTGAACATAATTAAAGCATAGTGATTAATCACAAAAACAATATGTAATTATAGATGTGTTTTCCGATGGTCTTAGGCGACCCCTGTGAAAGGGTCGTTCGACCCCCAAAGGGGTCGTGACCCACAGGTTGAGAACCGCTGGTCTAGACCCTTAGCGTTGGCTTTTGTGCAGCACAGAGCCCGAGGCTGAGACACCGAATCAGAGCGCACGCCTGTGCACTTTCCCAGGACACCAAGTTTCATTGCTTCCAAAGCCAACTTGCCAATCATTGGTCCAAAAGGACAGTACTTTTGAGTATTTAGATGTCCAGTAAAATGTGTATGGTAATTAAAAATTAATTTATCATTTTTTATATGATGACAAAATAATGTATACTCATTGTAATGAAATCAAATAACGTGGACAAGTATAAATAAGAAAGTAAGAATCACCACAAACCCCTCTATTAAGAGATAAATACTGTTACTGTATTGGTAAAACATTTTATATTTTTCTGTTTATCTCTCTGTCTCTCTCTAGATTTACTTGACTTTTCTGTATGTGAACTGGTTTGTGACTAGCTTTTTCTGTAGCATCAAAATACGGAGTACTTTCCTTAATGAAAAGAGACAATCATCATAATGTTGAATGGCCACATAGTATGACATTACATGAAAAGACCACAATCCCTATAGGAATGGACATTGTGTTCTTATTCTTTCACTGTTAAAATAACACTGTGATGAAAAAACAAACAAATAAACAGAAAAAACCTCTTAGTGTGTGTGTGGTAGATAGAATAATGGGCTTCCAAATATTTCCCCTTCCCATACCTGGGACCTGTGAGTGCGCTACCTTGCGTGGTCAAAGGGACTCGGTAGGTTCGGTAAGTGATGGATTTTGTGATGAGAGATGTTCCTGGATTGTCCAGGTGGCCCCAATGTAATCACAAGTGCTTATAAGAGGGAGACAGGAGGGCCAGTGTCAGAGAAGGGAGAGAGAGAGAGAGAGAGAGAGAGAGAGAGAGAGAGAGGTAGAGAGGAGAGAGAGATTTGAAGATGCTACACTGCTGGCTTTGAAGGTGGAGAGGAGCCATGAGCAGAGGCATGCAGGCGCCCTCTAGAGGGTGGACAGGTAAGTGAGTAAATGAATGAAGGGATTCTTCCCTGCAGCCTAGGAAAGAAGGAAGTCATTTTCAATTCATCCATCCACCCGGTTTAGGACTGCGGGACTCCAGGATGTAACATGGTGGGTATCATCTGTTAAGTCACGAAAATTGTAGTAATTTGTCACGGAAGCCATAGGACAATCATACAGCGTGTCCCTTTGGACTCTCAATTAGGATAAATTCCCAGAAGGTCAAACCCATCTTAAATTTGCTTAGTGACAAAATTCCTCATAACCCCTCCAGAGGGTCCGAACACGCCTTCACTGTGTGCTTTTCTCCTCCCGCCCACACGGCTCCCATTCTTACCCATGACCTTTTCCATCTGTACCCGTGAATAGTAATTGTTAATGTTTTTTTTGTTTAATATTTATGAATCAAAGTTAATGATTATCCAAGTTTGATAGGCATGAGTGTTTATCAAAGCTGAAAGGCACAAGAGTCCCTGGGAATCCTGTGAGCAGGCGATTCTGACTCCGTGGGTCAGGGTGGGGTTTAGATTCTGCATTTCTGGTGAATTCCCCTGTGACGCCAGTGGGGTGGTCTCGGAGCTCTCGGGGGAGGCAGGGGGCAGACTCCGATGTTTCCTTAGTTACTGGAGATGAGAGCAGATTTAGGAGTCAGACAAATCGAGGCCAGCGCTGTTGCTTTTTAATATGTCGGCTGTATTCTCTTACCGACAAGGCTAGGGTAAGAGCACGCAAGTGTTACACAAGCTTGTGACAATTCCGTAACACAGTGCCCCTCATCTCACAGAGCTTGGGAGTCAACCGCACGAATACAAATATTGTTGTTGTTCGTTATATCAATTGGATGGACTATGTGCTTCCTTCCATTTCCTCTTGGAAAACTCACTTTTTCTCACTGCAAATGCTCTAATGTTTCTGATATCAAATCTCCCCTTTTTAGCCATTTATTTTGTAATATTTCCTCCTAATTTTTAAATGTGTTTTAACTTTATAGCATATTGCTACAGTCGAATTGGATATATTGTTATCTATTATTTGCTTTTAGTCTTGTTTGAAAAAATTGACCCCATATTGAGATTACTTAAAACATGCACTACTTTTCTTTTTCTTTAGACTCTGAGTATCTTATCCCCTTGGGATTAATTTAGTTGAAGAGAGTGATGTAGGGGTTTGATTTATTCCCCCCAAAGATTAGTCAGTTATTCTAACATCATTTATTGAATAATCTATGTTTCTACTGTATGAAATATTATCAGTTTTAAATACCAAATTTTATACGCATTTGATCCTACTTTGCGGTTATTCACTTGTTTTCACTGTTAAGTCCATTTACCTCCAAGTGAATACAGAACATTTAATTGCTGTAGCTTTAAATTACACTGAGTGGCCAGATTATTATGACCGGCCAGATTATTATGACCACCCCATCAGTACTTCATTGACACTTTCAAAAATACTGAATATTGAAAACTTCCTAAGCAAATACTCTCAAGGTTTTATTATTATTATTATTTGCATAAATAATTCACTTCATTGTACTGATGGTGTGGTCATAATAATATGGACGGTCATAATAATCTGGCCACTCAGTGTATATTTTCATATTCAGTAGTTTAACATTTTTCTTTAATATTTTAGCATTCTTATTCTAAATGTGTGGTATTTCATATGAATTTGGGGGGAAATTTTTGTTGAGAAACTTATAGCCTCTGTTTATCTGCTCCAGTAGCATTCGGAGGTCTTCACTCTAACCTGCTCTACTTACTTCTCTTTTTGTCCTGCTAGTGCTAACTTATTCATACGTTATCCTAACGTAAGCCTTTGGAGAGCCGTCCGGGGCTGGTCACAAACGGAAAGATGAACGAGTAAATAATGGCTTCCCTAATATTTAAGCTGTGGCTCAATTATGGACGTAAGCTGGCATTGATTAGTAGCCACCATTGAAAATCATGCTTTCCTTGCAGACTGTGCAGTTAGAGACGCATGTAGCTCGGTGTCTGCTCCCAAGCAAGGCTCCTTCTTCCGTCTCGGGGTCCCCTGCGCCCCAGTCCTGTCAGGCCTGCGGGAAGCTTAGCGGGAACCGGCCCGCCTCAGGGTGCCCCAGGCGGTCTCTAGTTGGCCCTGCCTCCTGCTGTGGGTTCTGTGATTAACGTGGGACTTGTTAACTCAGAAATGAAGTCCCCTGCGTCTTTCACTCCCTGGTGAACAAAGGGGCTGCAGTTCATAGACGGGTTGAGGGAAAAACTACTCGGTGTGAACCATGCACGTTAAGATGCTCCAGGGAGCTCTGCTCCTCCACCTCCAATGGACGGGCAAGCTGACCTATGGGTGGGAGGGAGCTGGCGTTTTGTGGGGGGGGGCGTGGGCATTATTTCTGTACCTTCTGCTCGCGTTCTCTGGCTAAAGAGGCGTCCACAGGGCTGTCCCCATCTGAAGCCCCGAGGAGGGCAGGGCTTCCCTGGCCGTGTGGCACCGCGGGCCCGGGAGGGACACTGGCTCCCGGGGGCATCCCGAAGCCCCTTCTGCATTGTGGGCCCAGCATTATGTGCCTCCTTCAAACAGAGCTGTTTCCCTTAATGATGTCTCCCGATGATTACTTTTTTTGCTTCATTTGCAAGATAAAAACCCCTTTCTTGTGCCCAGCAGCCAGTTTGTTGGGAAACAGCGTTCCTGAAGTCCCTTCTCTCCGACTTTGTAAATAGAAGGGTCTGTGTGGGGGGAGGGCGGGTTTTTGTGCCATTTCAGAGGGCGCCGCAGGGGGCGGAACGGCCCATTCACATCTTCTGTGGGACAGTGGGCAGAGGCCGGCCTGTGGGAACCCTTTCAGAGGGGGCTGCGCCGGGTGGGCAGGGGCCCCGGGACGCCTGTGGGAGACATGTCTGTGCAGGGCTTGGAGCCACTGACACTGTGTTTTATTCCCGCTGAGAATTCAGCGGGGTTCTCTCCGTGGGTGGGACATACGAGGTGAGCCCAGGAACCCAGAGATGAACCCCCATCCACACCCTCCCGCCCCTGGAGACCCTGGCGGCCACCCCCTGGCTGTGATGAGGTTGCTTGGTGAGGTCAGATGGTCAGATGCTCAGCAGCCAGGGCGGTTCCTGATCTTTCTACTGAGGACCTCTCCCTTTCCGCCCCCCCCTGCGCCCCCTCCCCCTCCCCCTCCTCTCCCTGCCTTCCTCCCTGGGCGGGAGGCACAATGCGGTAGTAAGCCTTCCCTCCACAGGCTGGCAGGGCCCCGGATTAGCAAAAAATAGGTTTTCTGTAGCAAAAGCCCGAGTGAGCCCTGGCCGGTGTGGGTCAGTGGATAGAGCGTCCACCTGCAGACTAAAGGGTCCCGGGTTCGACTTTGGTCAAGGGCACGTACCTTGGTTGCAGGCTCCTCCCCATCCCAGCCTCATGCAAGAGGCAACCAAACACATCGATACTTCTCTCTGTCTCTCCCGCTCCCTTCCACTCTCTCTAAAAATCAATGGAAGCATATCCTCGGGGGAGGATTAAAAAAATAAAAAAGGAAAAAGCCAGAGGGAGTGTCTGAGCCCCTGGGCCGGGGGTCCACTCCGCAGCCTGGGGTTTGCAGTGCGGCAGCTCGAATGTGGGCCATGGTCCTGTCTGCACCCCTCCCTCCCCCCCCCTGCTTCTAACTGAGCAGT
>NW_005871640.1:382152-410545 GCF_000147115.1 Myotis lucifugus
AGCAGTGATGCCCTGAGTCACGTGAAAAGAAGTGTGCAGTGTGACCCCACAGAAGCCTGGTTCCCAGCACAGAAACCAGCGAAGCGGGGAGAAAGCGAATGAGCATCAAAGGCGCTGTGAATGCGGGGCCGCCATGGAGATGAGCTGTGTCAGCCCAGCCCAGACGGGAGGGGTCTGAATGCGACACACAGCGCCTGTGAAAGGGAGGGACCCGCACCGCAGACAGACTGAATAAAAGCGTTTATCCAGAAGCCACACAGGCCACGCAATGAGCTAGGTCAGGCCGAGCTCAGGCCGCCGCAGCGCGCCAGGCGCCGCCGTAACTAATTTCAAAAGGAGCAGAGAGACCCGAGAAGCAAACAAGATGGACAGATCCTTCTGATCCCCCTTTCGGTCCAGTCGAGGCAGCGTGGCATCAGAAAGTGGGAGGAGCAACCTGGTTTAGCAGGAACGGTGTCCCTCACAGAATAGAAACTTTGCAGCGACGGTCAGGATCGCTGAGCCGTGGGGAAGTTGCTAGGTGTCCAAGGAAAAAAGCAGGGAGCTCACAGGGGGATTCACTTTTGAAAGAGACTGAGAAAGCTCTGCCCCAAATGGTCCCACGTCCACGCCAGCCAGGCCCCTGCCCCTGCAGCCAGCGCTGGTCTCAGCGCAGCACCCTCTCCCTTCGAAGGCTTAAACTTCTTTCCAATTATCTTTAAAAAGATCACCGACTGGTGCTTATCAACACGCCTTCTTTTTTTTTAAACTTTTAAACATTTCCTTGGAATATGAATGTGCCACTTTGTAAGGACATTGGGAACCTAAGTTGGGGTGAGGTGGGAGAAAATAACACAGGTAGACTTGTGTTTGGAGGCCATTCCGTATTTTTTTTAAAATATATTTTATTGATTTTTTACAGAGAGGAAGGGAGAGGGATAGAGAGCTCAGGACTTGAGAGAGTTTTCTTACCTTAATTTTTTTAAGGCGGAAACTCACTGAATACCAAGCAATTAATCCTGCAGAGGAATAGCAACAGAATCGCCTATGAAAATCTCAGATGCATGCTCCATCCTTGTCAGCCAATAATTAACTCCATTTCTCTTTCTGGGTCACGGGGGAGATTGGGGTGAGGTGGGGTCATGTAGTTCTTATTGCACATGCACAGAGTAGAGGCACCCCCTACCCCCGCATGCCACCCCCTCCGGCGCTGGTACCCGGCTCTCAGCATCGCTCCGACGGCTTCCTGCACAAGCCCCCCTCGAGTGGGACTGCTGACCAGTCAGCCAGGTGGAAATTCTGCCTCCTTACTTGTGTCTGCCTCCCAGTTTAAGGAAATTACCGAATTCCCTTATGCTTTCTTCCTTCTATTAATAATTCTAACCCCTGCGCTGACATAATGAGGCTCTACTGTTGGGGATTCGGTTTTTAAACAGAGCCTGGGAGAGCCATGTGGGGGTGGGTGGGCCAGCGTGGCAGGGGGACCCCAGGGCCAGCAGACCATCAGGCACACTCCCAGCTCCAAGCACTCCCACAGGTCAGGGCAGGATGGCAGCATTTTCTTCTAAAAGGGGACACATGGAGATACATAAGACTTGACATTGTCCATGTAGATGCATCCTCTGGGAACCGAATGAGAATATGAAGGACACACAGCTGTGTCCCCACAAGGGCAGTTCTTCGATGGGCCCCCGAGGTACCATCTCCTCAGTTACTCTACGTTGGCTTTCAGCCTCCACGTCCCAGGTTCCCGCAGTTGTCTCGGTCAGCTTAGTGTGACCGTCTAGAATGAGGACTCGGACGCACGCAGCCTGGACGGAATCTCTAGCTTGGTGTCACTGGGCACTTGCTCAATCGATTGGAATCCAGTTTCCATGTCCGACACAGAGCAAGCACTCGATAAATGTTAGCTACTGGGACCACATGACTTCCAAGAAGTTATAATTTAGGTCCTGCTAGTCAACACTTCTCGGTTTTCAGCTGTAACTCTTCTCATTCTGTCCCCTGTTGATCTTCGTGGGAGGTGCTTCGTGGCAGGGACCAGGTTTGATCCATCCTGTGGTGTCTGGCTCCTCACACAGCACCTGGCGCCGGGGAGCTGGCCTGCGGATGGCTGAGGGCCGATTGGAGGAACAAAGGAAAGGAAGGCTGTCTGTACTGAGAGATTTATCTTTTCGTTGAGTAGCTGCTACGCTTTAAAAAGATTCAACAGAGGTTTGGAGGCATGGAAGTCTTTAGACACACGTTCAAAACATAAACTTGGTTCAAAACATTCTAAAAACCTCAAACGAACCTTTGGACACATCAGTAACGAGGCTCAGCTTTCGTCGGAAACTCTGCGTGCGCAGCAACGCGGTCCCTGGAGGTCCTGTGTGCTCATCTGCATGCGATCAGGGCGCCTTTGGATCCACCAGGCGCTGCGGCTTGAGTCGCTCTGGTTGTCCATGGAGACGCATAAGGCGTGTTTGTTACTTGGACGGCCCTCAAAGGGCAGGAAACTGGGAAAATGTCCGAAGAGGCTCCTCCTAATTTTTGTGGCCAGAATGCGCATTCTGTTTCCTCATAATACTTGCTATTATTACCTCACGCTGCCCCAAGCAGTAATTCTATATTTAACTGTTTCACTTTGAAGCCAGTGGGTCTCAGCTTAGGATCAGATTTTATTCTAATAAGTCCTGCTTTCCAGTGATTTCCTGGAACACGAAGCAGATATTTCCGAAGAACTAATGTGTTGTAATGGGTATTGAGCGTCTCTACCTCATAAAAAGCCCAACAACCTTGGGTTATTAATACAATGAGACATGATGGGGTGGAGCGGCTGGGCCATGGGTCAGACTCCTGCTGTCCTGGCTCCAGGAGCCCTGGACCTCAGACCCGGGACAGAAGAGCGATCTATAATATAATTACGCTAAAAACGGCACCAGTTTCAACACACACACTTTGAGTTTAAAGTGCCTCACGCATCCAGAGATGTACACGAATCCTAGGCGTGCACTTGACGCCTTTTTATAAGTTGAACACATGGGTGTAAACAGTCTTCAGATAGAAATAGACTGTGAGTCGCTTCCAGAGGCTCCTCCCTGCCCCCCATCCTCTTCCGGCAACTCACTCTTGGTGTTCCCTCCACAGAAATGGAGCCATAGCATGTGCACCCTGTGTAAGCTGGAGTGTTTATCCCTATGAGGTCGTGTGTCCATTTTGCCATGTGCAGGTGCGGTTTCCTTACCTTTGTTATGGTGTATGCTAGAGGCCCAGTGCACGAAATTCGTGCAAGGGGCTGGGCCCTCGAAGCCCTGGCTTCATCCAGAAGGTCATCCAGAAGGTCATTCTACTGTCCAGTCGAATCAGCATATTACACTTTTATTATTATAGAAGTGCTCGTGTGCATATCCAGGGATTGGAACTTATTCTGCGGTGATGAACCATGGGATGGTTTCAGGTTGCGGTTGTTTTTGCCATTTCGAATAGAGCTGCAGGGACATCCTTGTACACACCATTTGGTGCCGATATCTACCTACACATTTCTGTCAAATCTACCCTCAGGACTAGAAGGGCTCCGTCAAGGGAATGCCTGCTTCAGTTCAGTAGATTCTGCTACTTTCCCACACGGGTTAGAGTGGTTTGAAGTTCACCAGCAATGCGTGTGTGTGAGTACTGCACTGCATTCGCCGACACTGGCTTTTGTTGAGCACTCGGCATGCATTCACTGGGTGTTTGGGTCTTTCCTTCTTGAGCAGCTCATCAGATGTTTTGCCCCCATTTCTGCGTCGTTGCCTTTTCCTTGGTCTGTGCAGGACTCTGCGAGGCTCCGAGGCAAGGCCTTCGATGTGTGTGCTGCAGTGTTTTTGTTCTGCAGGCTGCCTTGCGTTTAGACTCTGCTCTGTCTTTGAACTGAAGGCTCACTGTGAAGTAGTCCACCTTGTCCATTGTGGGTACATACATCTATGTGCACACAGATGCACGTTAATTTAAGCCTGGAGTCTGGCTGGAATTGACTGTGAGAGTCAAAATTTACCCCCAGCCGGAAACGTAACCTGGTAACATCGCAGAGTGTATTGAAGACATTCTCTCCCCGCACTTGGCCTTGCTGTTGCCCTAAGTCCAGGGAACTTCACCAGGGGTCCCTCAGGGGGCCATCCTGCCATGTGTTCTCTCAGTGGGGGAGGCGGGCAGACAGTTCCCTGGAGCTGATGCCCCCGGGCTGTCAATCAGAGAGGAAACATGGACACGAAGTGGGACAAATCACATGACCATGGTCCTGTGGGGATGGGCTGCACCCATGCGGTCTCCCGCCACCTTCAGGCCCTGCTTTCCATGACAGGTGATCTGCTGGCATGGATGCCCTTTGCGTGGAGCAGCGTGCCCCTGGCCGGGGTCCCGGGGAGCTGCTGGAGGGGCCAGAGGGGCTAAGGCTGGGCGGCTGCCCCACACAGAGGGTGACACCAGGGAAGTGAGAGCGTGAGAGCTGGGGAGTCACCTGTGCCCTGTGCTGCTTCCCCTCCAGTCTCAGGGCTCCCGCAGGCGTCTCTCAGCGCCTGTCCACCTGGGATGGTGGGAAGAACACTGTGGGGCTGCAGCTCCGCTTTCGCTGTTGACTCTGCACAAATATGTCACTTGTATGTTCACACGAACTCTGTTGTGCTTGGTTTGTCTATTCTTGCAACAACCCACCCTTTACTAGCGGTTGTAGCTCAAAGGTCCGATCCCATAGCTTCTCTAGATCTCCCTCTTCCTGCGATTGCCTCCCATATGCTTAGCCTTCGCATTGGCTGTGAATTTTAGCATCGACCTGCTGCTGGGACGCGGGTGGGGGTTGTGTTGAATCAGCTGGTGCACAGTGGATGCACATTGATGGGACTTCAATCCGTGAGCACGTCACCCCCTCCCACTTATCCAGGAGCCTCAATGTCTTTCTCGCTTTTACACTTTTAGCAGAAAATTCTAGCACATATTTCATTAGATGTCATGCTAAATGAAATCTTTTAAAATAATTTATTTTCTATTGTTTATTTTAGCTGCATATAGATACCATTTGTTTTAGTTTGTTGATATCTTTGTCAGAAATACCACTAAGCTTACTTTTAAAAAATTCTTTATTGATTTCAGAGAGGAAGGGAGAGGGAGAGAGAGATAGAAACATCAATGATGAGAGAGAATCATTGATTGGCTGCCTCCTACACACCCCACTGCCGATGGAGCCCACAACCCACGCATGTGCCCTGACTGGAACCGAACCCAGGACCGTTCAGTCTGTAGACCGACGCTCTAGCCACTGAGCAAAACTGGCCAGGGCACTAAACTTTCTTTTTAGTTGTTACAGTTTTGTGAAGACTCTTGAAGTTTCTATACAGAAAAGCAGGTAGAAATCCTATATAATAAAGAGCTAATATGCAAATGGTTGTCACGCCATCACACCAGGGCTGGGGGACCTGAGGCTGGGCTGGGGGACCTGAGTTCATGCTCCCTGCCCCGGCACTGGGGCCGGGGGACCTGCGGCCACCCTCCCAGCTCTGGTTCTAGGCCGGGGAACCTGAGGCCGTGTCCCCCGCCCCAGCGCCAGGCTAAGGGACCTGAGGCTGCTCTGGGGGACCTGAGGCTGCACCCCCTGCCCTGCAGGGCTTGACGGGGGTGGGGATGGCTGGGGCTGGGTCTCGCGCGATTTTGAGGTGCATGCGGGTGGGTGGAGACTTGACTCTGGGTCCTGCAGCACACCCCAGACTCTGACAGGAGGGAGATTTTTGTATACATTTTACTAATTTTATTTCATCTCTGACACTTCTATTATAGAGAAAGGGCAAATAGCATTATTAAACTATTTCCTCCAATTAATTCCCTTTTAATGTGCATGAATTTTGTGCATCGGGCCACTAGTAGAAAATAATTACAGATTTATTTCTCCCTTTATATCCACGTAAGTATTTCCTTTTCTTTCCTGCTTGGACCAGCTGGGGCCTCAGCTGAATAGTGAACAGAAATGGTTATAACAGACTTTGCATGATGGTAGGAATCTGGGGAGGAAGCTCAGTAATTCCCCCTTAAGTGCTGTTTACGGTTGGATTTGTAGACATTCTCCCAGATGAAGGGAACTCCCTTCTGTGTTGAAAGGATTGTGCCGTGGAGGGCATTGGGAACTGTACCCATTTTTAAGTGCACTTTATGACATTTCTATTAGAAAAATGAGTTATCGGTTTCCAGTGAAGATGGGGGAGGCCTTTCCCCGCCTGCTTCACGCTCCAGCCAATGAACACCTCCCCTGCGCCTCGGAGCATCCCCATCCCCTCCCATTCCCCTTTCTTCCCTTGACAGAAACCCATGGTGGCAAGACTCTTTGCTCCCACACACACGTCGATTTATTATAAAGAATTGGGGTGGGAGGATGAGTAAGATTTTATTAAAAGAGGCAGGGGAAGGGGCAGATTCTACAGGCATGAGTATTCTTGCAGCCACTGTTCTCATTTGACCGAATGGAGATGGGCCCCAGGGAACAGGCTAGTTTTAAAGAAAGAGCTGGTTTATTTCAGAGACAGTGTATGGTAGAGTGGCTGAAAGGCTGGGCTCTGGAGTCAAAGTTATTGAACGTAAAGTGTGGCAGGTACAGACTACATTGTCTTGACAGTTTAAAGGCCTTCTGGGGGCTCTGGGCCTTGTCTCGCAGGCAGGCTGTCTCACTGAGTCCCTTTAGGCCGCAGCGGGCAGACAGCCTGTGCAGGGGGCCAGCAGGAAGGCCTGGTGTTCCTGGGGAAGCGGGAAGGGGAAAGGCATGTGGAGGAGAGTGGGAGGGAGAACCGAGCAGCCCGGCCACGATGGAACATGGAAATAGTAGTGCCATGTGGGCATCCAGACACAGAAGGGCCGAGGGCTGCAGAAACCCGGATTATGGAGATCTGCCCTGTTTCCTTTCTTTCCCCCTAAGATTTAAATCCACAACACATGCCTGTTCAGGGATGAGGGAGACTTGTGTTTGTAGAGCGAGTAAGAAGAGAGGACTTCGGGGCAGAGTCCTCCTGTAGATCGCTCTACATTTGAAATTCACTCAACTTCCTTTTCTTTCAGTGATCTTTGTCTCCCCTTTGCCTTATCTTTTTTATTTCTAGAAGTATTTTCATTTTAAAATACGAATTGTGGGCTTTTTCTGAGGGTCAAGGCCATCACTGACTTCTTCATTAACACAATTAGAAGCCTTGATCAGCCAGGACAGTGGGACCCCTGGTAGCGAATGCTTCCCTTCCTACCCCACTTCTTTGTGTCAGCCCCCGGGAAATTTTGCCTGGAAATTGAAACTACGTAAGAAACAATTTTTATAGGAGCTAAAAATAACTGCAGATTCCTAAATGGAAGGTAGCTTCTATCAAACACTTCAGATTGCCTTTCTCCGACAGCAGCTCTCTTTTCCTTTAGGGCTCGAATCAGCTTTGGCTGCCTTTGTGGCCGGTTCAGTCACTCTTGCCCTATTGTGCTGTGCAGTATTGGTGCTGCGCATTTACATTTTAAAAGTTGTCTGTGCCGAGTGACTTTCAAACAATCGAGGGCCCTATTCCCATGTCAGCCCCTCTGCTTAATCAGCAGTCACTTCATTCCCACTCTCTTCAAAGGCACTTGAACTGCCTAAAAGCCAGGGGACGATCAAATGAGTGGGCTGGGCTGGGCTGGTCCCCTCCAGTGCTCACCTATTGAAATTCACGCATGTAATCCTGGGGAGAGCATGGCTCCAGGGCACCCTCCAGGTTCCATGGGCAGATGTGCCAGGAGCAAAGGAAAGACGTTTCTTTCCAGGGCAGCAGGTAGTTTTCGTGTTGCTGGTTGGGTGTGTGTGGTGGTTGGAGGCCAGGAGAAAGACTGAAGTGAAGTAGGAATGCACACTTGAAACCAATATCATCTTGTTAACCAACTAGAGGCCCAGTATATGAAATTCGTGCACAGGTAGGGTCCCTAGGCCTGGCTGGCGATCAGGGCCAATCTCTGGGGAGACTGGCAGGGCAATTGGGGGGCCCCTGCTGACACCCACCTTGGCCGGCCTGGCACCACCCGCTCGCTAGCCTCTCCCCTGCCGCCGCCGCCAGTCACCTCCCTCTGCGGGGCCACCGGCGGGGCAGTCGGGCATCCACCTTGGCTGGCCTTGGGCCTGTGGGCTGGGGGCAGCTCCTGCGTTGAGCGTTTGCCCCCTGGTGGTCCGTGCTCATCATAGCAACCGGTCATTCTGCCAGTTGTTCTGCAGTGCGGTTAATTTGTATAATAGGCTTTTATCATATAGGATGTCACCCCAATATATTTAAGAAAAAACTATGCAAAGACCTCAATAAGAACAAGAACAAGAAGAAGACTGAACTGAGGGAGAGGAGACACTAGCCCAGGGCCTGAGCTCGCAGTGGCTTCCTGCTAGGAGAATAGTCCTGAGTGGGGTTCCCAGGTGGGGAGCGCCCGGCCATCACCTGTTACACTCGGATGAGCACCTCCAGCTTGCCGATTTACACAGACAACATCACCCACAGTCTTTGGTGCTGGGGGGCTTAGGCATAAACTATTGAAATAGTATTGCTAAGACAAGGAGCTCTTATTTGCCCGTTGATTTTTACTTTGTGAAGTCAGATTTGGCCAAAAGTAACTACGGGACTGAAATACAAATCACTGTGCATATGAATCAAACAGTCAGTTTGAGAGACTTACTTGACTCTGTGTCGGAAATGCCTTTAAACACTTGATTGACGGGAGGCTAACAGAGAGCTGGAGCTGAGAAACGTGCTTTCGCGACCGCCAATTTTAGGACGGTTTCCATTCCCAGTTTAAGATGGCTCTACGGTAGGCTCAGGTGCAAGCTGCCTGGGTTCACAGTGTGAAGGTCAACATGTTAGAGAAGGAAATGTTGATGACAAAGAATACTAAACAAAGGGTGACACTGTGCTTATGATGGATTCCCAACTGCCCTCCTGAGACCCGGGTTCGGCGGTCCTTGCTTCATCGTCCACGGTGGGAAAAGCATGGTTTTAGAGTCAGACAAACCCATCTGAGGGTGGTTCTGGTCACCGGCTGTGTGACCTTGAGCTTTGACCTTATTACGAATAACCAAACCCAGAGGGCTGTTTTGATTTATACATGGTGGCTGTGAACATTTTTCAACCAACGTCTTTATTTTAACATAGTTTAGTAAATATTTAAGAATAAATGACATTTCAAAGATATGTTATTGTGATTAATTAGGTGTATTTTGTCATATATGCATCCTTCCCTGAAAATGACAAGTGAGAATTTCATGGTTTTGCCTGCAATAACAGATATCAGGTTTCCACAATGTGGCTATAGTTTAGCAAGTAGTGCTGTCTGCTCAGCTGAACTTTGAACCTGCTGTGTCTTGGTTGTGGGTGTACGATGCATTGGTTCTATATATCAGACATGGTTTCTTTGGGGTAACTTGGCTTTCTTTCTGCTCTCTTTGTATTATTATATCTGGGGCTTTAGAAATGGCTAGAATTAAATAAGGTTTAGGCACAGGCCACAGAGGAGAGAGAAAGACAGAGAGAGAGGTACTGGGTGGGGACTTCGGATGAGATTTACACAGAAACAGATTTCAGTGAAGTGCATGAAGTCACTGCAAGGTTTGTAAGTTTCCGAACTAATTGCCTACTATGTGTTGGGCACTATCCCCAGGATCTCCGTGGTGACATCGCCTGGGGAAAATGAGGTTGCAGAAAGGGATGTGTTAATAAGATTAGGAACATGCACTTCTATTCTTGTAAATGCTCCTTTTCATAGTTCTGAGACACGCCCAGCTGGTGTGGCTCAGTGGTTGAGCATTGACCTATGAACCAGGAGGTCACGGTTCAATTCCCAGTCTGGTCACATGTCTGGGTTGTGGGCTCGATCCCCAGTGTGGGGTGTGCAGGAGGCAGCCGATCCATGATTCTCTCTCATCATTGATATTTCTATCTCTCTCTCTCCCTCTCCCTTCCTTTCTGAAATCAATAGAAATATATTTTAAAAAAATAGTTATGAGCCGAACCGGTTTGGCTCAGTGGATAGAGCGTCGGCCTGCAGACTCAAGGGTCCCGGGTTCGATTCCGGTCAAGGGCATGTACCCTGGTTGCAGGCACATCCCCAGTGGGGGGCGTGCAGGAGGCAGCTGATCGATCTCTCTCATCGATGTTTCTAACTCTCTATCCCTCTCCCTTCTTCTCTGTAAAAAATCAATAAAATATATAAAAAAAAATAGTTATGAGACACGTGTCATTCATTACTCAGTCCTTCTGGCATGACTTTTCTGACTCCAGAGACTCCTCCCCCCAAATTCAACCACGATGTTCCCAGCCTTTTGTGTGATTACTACCTGTAATGTTCACAGCTGATGGTTTCAGGAGGCCCTGACATCACCATGTGGAGGTCCCGGGCATCCTGTATGTCTCGGAGGTGGGAGTCCTGCCTGCTCTCTCTGTTTCCTGTGCTCCAGCCCCTGCTCCATGAGCCTGGGGAGGCCCGGGTCTGGGAGGGGTGGGAGAGGTGGGGATGGCTGCCTGCCATAGGTCACCGCAGTTTTCACTCAGAATAAATCTAAGTAGTCGATCAGCGTGTCTCCATGTCAAAGAGTTGCACCCAGTTTGCCGAAGCCTCTGCTTAAGATCTCTAAGTCAGGCCTTGCTCGCTGGCGGACGTCCGGATTGGTGTGTGTGGCGTTTTTTTGTTTGTTCGTTTTAAGATTTTGTCTCTCTTCTTCCTGTTGGTGGTAAACTGAAGGTATTTTACTAAAAATTAAAATGTTAAAGTATTTGAAGTGTTATTCAGGGCCTCCCTGTCCCAAGTCATGTCATTTGCACTTAGCAGTCTGACTTCGGTTTTTCCTGGTGTGGTGCCAGGGTCCAAGCATGCCTTGCCATTGGTTTGCTATTTAACAGCAGAATTCATTTTCCCACACAGCAGCGGGGGGCCTGGGGAGACCACCTTCTCGGGGTGCCGCAAGCGATCGGATAATGTGCCGAAACCTGGATTTGTTCCCACCCGCCCGGGCTGAGTCCTGGAGAGGCAGTGGGTTCATCTGAATTGGTGATGTGGAGCCACACCCATCCTTATCCGTGACACTAATCTGGTAACAGCTTCCCTGTGCTAAGCCAGCGCTCGCTTACCTGGTGGTTTTATTTTAGATGTACGAGCTACAGTAAATAGCATTTGAGTAAGTAATGGAAACTTAGCTCAAAGAATATGAACCAAAAGCCAGGCCTGAGCACCACTGCACGCTGGCACCTGCCGTGATGAACAGCGTGGGCAGAGCAAACTAGATCTACTTCTGCGTGAGCAACAGCGGAAGACAGAGACTCTTTATTGAAAACAACTTCAGCAATTTAACAGGTCTATGAGACTGGAAAAAAATGGGTGTATTTATGAGTCATGAATATTAGGCTAACAAGGAAGGTTTTGAACAGACCATGCAAAACAGGAAACAAAAGTAGTCAACTGTCACAAAACTCCAGGACTGTAACCAGGCATCTGAGGATTTTAAACACCAAATTATTGTTTAAAAATATCCATTTGAATGGATATTTGATGTCATATGGATACACTATTCATAAATAAGCATTAATATGAGTAGGTTTGAGTTATGAAATAGTTGTAAAAGTATGTAGCCAAAAATCAAGCACTCATTAAATCTACTGTTTAAATAATTTTGATTAAAATACTGGGTATAGTGTGATGAACAATCCATTCATTTACTTCATTTTGCCTCATGAAGGTAAGCCTGACCTGTGATTACTTTTTTAAAGAAAGCAATCTTTTCGAAGAGACAATTGGAATATTTGAAAAGTAGAGATGCTACTATAAGTTATGTTGCATATGTAAACATTTTCAATACCCTCTAATAATTTGTAAAATTTATGTGCTCCAATTTTGCATGACCTAAAACACAATTGAGTTTTTAAAAATGTTATATAGGCCATACAAAGCCCCCTCCTCCGTATATCCTGATGGACAGTAACTGTGCCTTCTATTGAAAAAAAAAACAAAAACACAAAACAAACCTTTTAACTCTGTTCTGTGTATGCAGAAGGAAAGCCAAGCTTTGAAGAGATAGCCTTGCACAGATATGAGCCTTTTCTTAGACAAGCCTGTCTTCTGAAAGATAAATCGATTCTGTAATCTCTCATCACCTTGTCTCCTAAATCCACTGATCCAGGACATGGACTCAGAATTAGTTGGTGGAGTGACTTCCAGGGGACCTTTGTAATGGGTGCTTGCTGCCCATCCCAGAATACAACACATGCTCTCAGAATATTTCTTTCACAGAATTTTATATTCAAAGTTTTATTTGGCCATAATTCCAGAGATGTGACATGCAAATAAGTAAGAGCTAAATAAAATGAAGTAAAGTAAAGTAAAATAATAAGCTTGGCCTTCCAAACATGCAGTTCTCCCTCTAAACAAGTCTTCTTATTGGCGATCTGGCTCAAATTATATGTATAGAGAAATACCACGAACAAAGCAGAGTGTCTGGGGAGATAAAAGTCCTCTTTGAGTCTTGTTTATAACTGGGAGACTCCGCTCCCTCGCTGGATGGGTTCCATAAGCACAGCCGGGAGCAATACGCAGCGTGGATTAGAGGCTTCGCTGTAATGCCCGTGCAAATACATATTTTTCACATACAATATACAAACACCGCAGCAGGACGATTGGATAATGGAGCCAAAAAATCAGGAAACTGGCAAACGTACAATGGATTACGATGGCTTGATTCCACACTTCAAATATAATGAACATTTAATTCATCTGATGTCTTTTTCTAATTGGAGACACATTGGTGGAGGGGCATTTGAGTTCACAAACACTCTCAATCACTTCCATGTTAACCACATTGCACAAACTTCCAACTTGTGAACTGTGTTCTGAGAAAGCCCAACAAAACTTACATAGCAGCATTTGCTGACTTTGATCAACTCAAGTTTTCATTCCTTTTTTTTGGGGAGGAGGGGGTTGCCTCTCAAATTATGCTCCACTGAAGTCAGATTTCAAGTTTCATTCTCATGTGACAATTTATTTTTTATTTTTATATTTTTTAATTTACTATTATTATTATTATTTTTATTATTTAATCAGAAAGGAAGGGAGAGGGAGTGATAGATAGAAACATTAATGATGAGGAAATCATTGATTGGCTGCCTCCTGCATGCCCCCGACTGGGGATCGAGCCCACAACCTAGGCGTGTGCCCTTGACCAGAATCAAACCTGGGACCTTTCAGTCCGTCAATGCTCTATCCACTGAGCCAAACCGGCTAAGGTTCTCATGTGACAATTTTAATGTAATTATAGTTTTTACAATTTTAGAAAATAAAAATTGCAATTAATTTTGTCAAAGAGAGCCAGGTTAACATCAAACTTTCAGTAGTGTTTCCCAAATATTGTAGTTCATTACCTTCTCTGTGATTCTACAAGCCAAACTATCATAAATGGCCATGAAAATGTCTTGATTCCCATAGTTTCACAGTTTACAAAGGCCATGCATTCATTTGTCTAAGCAATGAACGTTTATTGAGCACATACAAGGTTTCGGGCATTTTGCTGCTCCGGAAATAAAATGGAGACGAGAACGTATGGGTCCCAGCCCTCGTGAGACTTTCAGTCTTGCTTCACATCCTCCCGTGTCCCAGCAAAATGGGGCTGTGAAGTCTGTTAGCCTCCCACCACAAGGGGCCTCCCCTGACCTGTGTTATACTTGCCCAGTGCAATCATATGCCTACGCTGCCTAGGCTTTCGTTGAGCCTGCCTGTTGCCTTTATGTAAATGGACTCACACTACCCATGCTCCTCTGTCCTGCTCTTTTCATTCATAATTGTGTGTTTTATGTTCCACATCACTTGGCATAGCCATAGCTGTCTGTTTTCACTGAACATGCAACAACTTATTAATCAAGTTTATTGCTGGTGGATATTTGTGAGTTTTCACCAACTCTTGGACTTGTTACACTTAATTTTTTTTTTTGCCAAAATGGTAGATTAGAAAGATATATCATTGTGTTTTTTTTTAAAAATATATTTTATTGATTTTTTACAGAGAGGAAGGGAGAGAGATAGTTAGAAACATCGATGAGAGAGAAACATCGATCAGCTGCTTCCTGCACATCTCCCACTGGGGATGTGCCCACAACCCAGGTACATGCCCTTGACCGGCATCGAACCTGGGACCTTTCAGTCCGCAGGCCGATGCTCTATCCACTGAGCCAAACCGGTTTCGGCATCATTGTGTTTTTAATTAGGATTTCCTTCATTACTAACGAAGTTAGCATTTTTCACAAATTTATTGCTCATTTTGGGTTTAGACTTGCCATCTGTCCTATTTTACTGCTTTTTATTTTCCTATTCTGTAATATACATGATATCTTCTGGATATTAATCCTTTGTAAGTAATGTGTTTTATAAATATTTTCTCCCAGTTATGGCTTGCCTTTCTACTATCTTTATTGAAGCCTAAGCTTCTGTAAGTTCTTTATAATAAAAAATTCTTAAAATGAATGGAGTCAAATTTATCAATATTTTTAATGCGTGACTTTTATTTTGTGCCCTGTTTAAGAAGTTTACTTCACAGTTACCACAATATTCTCCTATAATTTCTTCTAACATTTTCAAACCCTTCATCTATCTAAAAAGAGTTTTGGTGTGGGTTGCTTTGTAGGGAATCGTCATACCTATATAGACCCAGTTGGTGAAGTACTAATTGATCACATAGTCCATTTTTCTCCAGTGCTCTGTACCGCCAGTCCACCACATCCCTGCCTTCTCCTTGCACCCTATGGGAGAGGACCCAATGCAGTGTCGAATCAAAATGTCGATAGATTTCAGTGGTTCATCAGACACCTTCCAGTGGTTCTCAACCTTCCCAATGCCGCGACCCTTTAATACAGTTCTTCATGTTGTGGTGATCCCCAATTTCATTGTTACAAGTTGAACATAATTAAAGCATAGTGATTAATCACAAAAACAATATGTAATGATATATGTGTTTTCCAATGGTCTTAGGTGACCCCTGTGAAAGGGTGGTTCGACCCCCAAAGGGGTCTCGACCCACAGGTTGCCTTACACTGTAGTTCTTTTTAGGTAACTCGTGTATTTAGAAAGTTTTCTTTTATTTCTGGTTTGCTAAAAGGTTTTTTTTTTTTTTACTAAGCTCCTTTTCTATGCCTATTTTCTGTACAATCATAGGTTTTACAATGTCAACCTGTCTGTGGTTCTGGGATAAACTTAATTGTGGTTTGACCCATTTTGTGTATAGCGAGATTCAGTTGGCTGGTGATGGTGTAGAACCTGGGATCTGCATTCATGAATGAGATCGCTCTGCCTCCGTTTCTTTTGTCTCTTCTGGCTTTGAGACTCTGGAACTGAGGTGGGCAGTATTTCCACCTCTTCTCTCTCCCGGAAGAGGTTACCTGGGACCCACATACTGTCAGTTTCTGAACTCTAAATGTCTGGGAGGCTGACCAGGGAAGCCATCTGAGCCTGCCTTGGTTGCATTTGTAACTCCTGATCTATCTGCTGGGTTACTGATTTCATCTTGGGTACACATGTGCAAAGGTAGCTAATGAGTGTTAAATTTTAGTTGTGATTAATTTAGTTTTTTTCTCAAATACTTTTACAGTTTCCTGTCTTCCACAGGTACTTTCATTTGTCGTTTCTTTCTCTAAACATGACCAGCATATTTGCTTTCATGTTTTGTTGACAGTGCTAGGACGGGGTGCACGTGCAGATCTGTTCTGTGCGTTTTCCCTCGGCTGTCTTCCATCTTGTCTTATTTCTCTGCAAGCTCTGTTATCCGGCTGCTCGCTAGTCATTGTCCACAGAAAATTATTTGCGAGGTCCATCAAGGTCAAAGATAGGTGCGGCCTCCTCCAGAGAGCGTCTGCCTTCGCTCCTTCCAGTTTCCTGGGAATGGTAAGAGTTGAGGCAAGTTCCAATCATCTGTACAATTCAGGCTGCGTGTGGTCCATCCAGAATTAATATCCTTACTGGACAAAGTCATGTAACAGCAATGTGTTGTCACGACTATGCAGGAACTTTTGCCCCTTCTCTTTCTTCTTGTTTTTCTTTATCACCTGTGCTCAATTTGAAGACAGTCTTATATGCCATTTCTGGGTGTTGGGGGTACAAGAGAGTTTAGATCATATGTTACCCTGTGGAGTCCAGGGTTAATTTTGGGAAGGTATTTATTATATAAAAAGCCTGTGGTCATCACACCATTAGGCCATAACGACCGATCAGCAGGAGGCTGCGCACGCAGGTAGGCGGGGACTTGACTCTGGAAGACTTGACCGGAGGCACAGGTGGGTTTCTGGGTCCCACTGGGGTGGCGGCAGGTTCCTGGGTCCCGCCTCCTGGGGTGGTGGTGGCGGTGGCAATGGCCAGGGGACTCTTTCTGGGTCCTGTCGAGCTGCAGGACTCTGGGTCCTGGGTCTCGCATGATTTTGAGCGCTGGGCCCCAAGTTTATAATATTTCCCTAGCATGATGCTACACATCTTAAAGCATGGAAGTGTTAAAAAGCATCATTCTGCAGATAATCCTCAATAAACATCTACTAAGCACACAGTGGATCACAGTGCTCTACCAGGGGCTATAAGGAGAATGCTTTTGTCTTGAACATTTTTCAGTAGCTTTTTATTATTTTCATATATTTTTATTGATTTCAGAGAGGAAGGGAGAGGGAGAGAGAGAGATAGAAACATCAATGATGAGAAAGAATCATCAATTGGCTGCCTCCTGCACACTCCCTACTGGGGATCGATCAAGCCTGCAACCCGGGCATGTGCCCTTGACTGGAATCAAACTCAGGACCCTTCAGTGCACAGGCCGGTGCTCTATTCACTGAGCCAAACCAGCCAGGGCAAGATTGATTATTTGTTGCAAACCCCAAATATGTTTGTACTATGCACAAGGCAAGGGGTTAAATAAGACTAAACCATTTTTTAAATATATTTTTATTGATTTCAGAGAGGAAGGGAGAGGGAGAGAGAGATGGAAACATCAATGATGAGAGAGAATCATTGATCGGCTGCCTCCTGCACCCTCTACTGGGGATCAAGCCCTCCACCCAGGCATATGCCCTTGACCGAAATCAAACCCGAGACCCTTCAGTCCGCAGGCTGATGCTCTATCCACTGAGCCAAGCCAGCTAGGGCAAGACCGAACCCTTAAGAGACTGTTTCATTTAGCTGGGCGGCGGGGTGGGGGTGGAGAGCTATATTGGAATAGGGCAGCAGTGAGACGTTGAAAAGAGTTAGGCAACTTGATGAGCTGCACGGAGATCCGGGGAAAAGTCTCAGAGAGCCAAGCTCCAAGGCCGACAGAATAGTTCTGGTCGTTCTGTAAAAACGCAGCACTTTGCCAGTGAGGAATGATTGTTTCTCGCCGCTGGCAATGTAGTAATTCTTTCCAACTATAATTAATGAGCAGAAATGGAATCGCAGGTGGGAGTCTAATTTTTATTATAGGATGCTCTTCCTGTTTTCAAAAATAATGGTCTCATTTTACCTCCAAGGATTCACAATTAAGAGGTAATTTTCAACATTGCTGTGTTTGTATCTCCTGAGACCACTGGGTGTGAATAACGTCTAATAAACAGAATCCTCTGGGGTACAATTTCTCATCCTTTGCGGCTCCTGGGAACTACGGGTCCCAGGAGAGCTGTGAATCTGGGTCTGGCAAGAGCCGCGCCCAGGCTTGTTCGCCTGGAAGCATTTGTCTACTGTTGGTGGTGACCTCCCCACCCCCGTTGACCTTCCGCGGATGGGCCCGTCGGAGCCTGGTGACTTCATCCTGTAAGAGCCGTTACCATTTCAGGGTGAGCATTACAAATGGAAAAGGTGGAGCAATCTTTCATTATATTCTCTACTTGTAATATAGTAAGTAGCTAACAGAACAAAGCAAATTGGGGGGCGGTGATGTTCGGAGTGCCTTGTCCACCTTCACTGGGTAGCCTGAGATGTCTAGGTTTCTTTGGAATTCAATCACATCATGATCTTTAATTCTGCCCATCTGAATTCCAAACCACGGGTTCTAGCTAGTGACTGTGGAGTTGCATTTGACTGAAATCCCTGGTGGCAAAGCCCTCCTTCTTCTGTGCTCACCTCGTAACAGGCAGACTTGATGGGTCCGTGGGCTAGTGCTGCCCCTGCCCAAACGGGGCACAATGAGGAGGTATTGAGGTCACAGCTGGATCACTGTGGACCCCTTTTCTCTCTGCAGATGTTTTCAAAGCTTCAAACTATGTCTCGGTAATAGGAAGAGCATATAAGCTGAAGAACAACTTGTTTCTTTCCGCTGTTTCTAGGATTTATGCTTCATGGTGGAAGCAGGGTACAGCCATTTGAAGAGCATTATTACTTCGCCAATTTAATCTGCATTTGGCTGGAACGCACTCCCAGTTCGTGGGATAGGGTCCAGCTGTTGTGCAAATGTAGATCCCTGACTTGCCGAGGAGAAGATGTGCAGAACGGGGACAGCAGCTGTTCTGATGAAATAAGAATTTAACTGGATTTGAACCCTACTGAAGGCCAGGCAAGTTTAGGCAAAAGTCTGCTCATGAACTCTTTCTGTCTAAAAACTTAAGAAACACCTCGATGTCTCCTTGCAGACCTCAAAGCCTCACAAAGCTCACATTACAGTTCCTAACGGGGCTGGTTGAAGTCAGCGAAAGACAAGTTCCATATGACTTCACTCACATGTGGAATCTAATGAACAAAATAAACCAACAACCAAAATAGAAACAGACTCTAAGCTACAGAGAACAGACTGACAGCTGTCAAGGGGGAGGGGGCTGGGGGACAGGGTGAAAACAGTGAAGGGATTAAACAAAGGAAAAAGATGCTCATAGACAAAGACAACTGTATGGTAATGACCCTAGGGAAAGGGGTTGGGTTAGGTAGGAGAGGGTAAAGGCGGGGTGGTATAAGATGGTTATGGAAGGAGACTTGACTTGGGGTGGCGGACACAATACAATACACAGATGATGTATTCTAGAATTGTATGCCTGAAACCTATATCATTTTAGTGACCAATGTCACCTCAATAAATTCAATAAAAAAAATGGGACTGGTTGACAATAAGTCACAATAAGTAAACAAGATTTCTTGATTGCATCATACATTGAGGGGAAAATAACCTGGAATGTTTATTAACTAAAACAACAGCAGAAGCAAAGGTCATTATTTTAAAGACGATAGCAGGTATCCCGTTAAAAAGGTTACTTCTTTGTCTATATGTCTTTCATTTGAGATTTTCAAAGATGTTTACACCCAAAGAAAGAGCCAGAAGAGTCTCCATAGTTTCTGTCCAAAGTGTCACTGGAGTAACAGTCCTGTGTTACTTCTCATTGACGGCAAAGATGGAAGCAAAACATGAACTGCAGAGACTGGCTACTCATATGGCCCCATCGAGAATCGGAAAGCATTCCCAACATTCTGCCCGGGTCACACCCTACATGATCGAAGCAAGACTTCTTTGTGACTTTGAATTCGTCTAGCCTTAGAAAACCTTTGAAGTTGCATTCAGGGAAAGGGGGAATTTTGGATTTGGACACTTGAATCCAATTTGACAACATTTGTTGGGACCACGTCCACTGCTGGGTGCCTGGTAGTTGTGATAAAAGCAAGGGTTGTGTGAACTGACAGCGGTGGGGCCCAGTCTGACAGGCACACACGTCTCATTAGTAAGTAATTGTGGTGATTTAAGAACGTAAGAAAAATATCATCAAAATCCAGATAATGATCCTCTCTGACACTCCAGAAGGTTTCTCATGCCCTTTGCAATCCCGCCCTCTGATTCCTCCCCACCTTTCCAGTCTCCCTGGCGACCACTGACCTTTCTTGTGGCATCCACAGTGGGTGCACTGTCTAGAACAGCGATTTTCAACCTTTCCCATCTCATGGCACGTAAACTAGTTACTAAAATTCTACAGCACACCAAAAATATATACTTTTATCAATCTGACAAAAACAATAAGTATAATTTTGATTCATTCACACCGGATGGCTATTGTTGTGTTGGCTGTTGTCATTTTTGTAGTCGACAATCTAAGCCAGTGGTTCTCGACCATCCTAATGACGCGACCCTTTAATACAGTTCCTCATGTTGTGGTGACCCCCAATTTCATTGTTACAAATTAAACATAATTAGAGCATAATGATTAATCACCAAACAATATGTAATTATATATGTTTTCCGATGGTCTTAGGCAACCCCTGTGAAAGGGTCGTTCGACCCCCAAAGGGTCGCAACCCACAGGTTGAGAACCACTGGTCTAAGGGAAGAAAGGTCCATGTCCCTGACTAAACAGTCAGGCATTGCATGTTCCAGAAACTCTTGCAGCACACGGGTTGAAAAGCGCTGGTCTAGGCATTTCTGTAAGTGGAAGCACATGTCCGTGCCCCCTTTTGTCTGGCATCTTTCCCCCGGCACAGTTAGCCTGGATTCCTCCAGGTGTTCCGCATGGACAGGCCATTACTTGTTGTTACTAAGTGGTCTCCCATTGTAAGGAGAGGCCACCCTTTCTTTATCCTGTCACCTGTCGATGGATAAACAGGAGCTTCCGGCTTGAGACTCGTACAAATAAACTTACACTAAACAGTCAGGGCATATGCTCTCACTGAGTACGCAGGAGTGGGGTGGTTCGGGGAAGTATGTTTAATTTTTAAGAGACTGTCAAAATGGTTGCCAAGAGGATGCATCATTTTCTGTCCCCGCCAGCGCTATGTGAGCACCCCGCATCCTTGCCAAGCGGGGTGTGCTGTCTTTTCACAAGTGAGGCTTTCTCCTACGTGAGCAGTAGTGCCTCACGGGGGTTGTGATGTGCATTTCCATAGTGCCTCGTGATGCCTAGCATCTTTTTATGTGCGTAGGTGCCACCTGTATCTCCTTTTTGATCAAGTGGTCTAATTTTTTATTTTAATATTTTGCTTCATTTTTTTGTTTAGGTTTCTTTTTCTCGTTAAGTTTTAATGGCTTTTGCAGTATATTCTGGATACATGCGGTTTGTGAATATTTTCTCCCTGTCCATGTTTTTCTTTTTCATTCTCTTAGTACTATCCTTTAAATAGCAGAAATTCTAAATTTGAATACGGTCCAATTTATCAATTATTCTATATAATAAAAGGCTAATATGCAAATTGTCCCCTTGGGAGTTTGATCAACAGGGAGTTTGACCGCTCGCTATGATGTGCGCTGACCACCAGGGGGTGGTGTGGAATGAAGGAAGGCCCCAATTGGCCCTGATTGCCAGCCAGGCCCAGGGACCCTACCCGTGAATGAATTTTGTGCACCAGGCCCCTAGTTTTTATATATTGTAATTTTGGTGTTTTATCAAAGAAACCTTTGATTGACTAAAGATTACAGAGATTTCCTTCTACATTTTCTTTTAAAAATTAGCTGGTTCCAGAGGTTTTAGTAAGGTCACCAGGACATTGTCTACCTCTTTCTTGTGACACTTTTCCTTCTGTTTTGGCATCATGTTCTCCTTGTTAAAATGACTTTCTCATCTCTATGCAGCCAGAAGACAAAGCTGCAAATGGCCCCCAAGCGCACACGCCATGTGTCAGAACAAGCATCTTTTCTGATGGGTGCAGGAGGGAAGATCTTTGATTAGGAGCCCATCTTCAAATCAAGCCTAGTGCCTAAGCAGAGGTCCTATGCCAGAGCTGGGTATTGGCAGCTTAAACTATTCCCAGAAAATCCAACAAAACATAAATACCAGTGGTCCCCCATGGAATTATGGGTGGAAGTGTCACAGGACCACTGAGCCAGTTCTCAGAGTAGATACTTGGCTCTGGGAGTTCAGCCCAAGGGTTAGCTCTCTGTGCCTACATAGGATGCTGCCTGGCCATCCCTGAGGACACAGGTGGGCACAGTCATGTGCCTCTTAGGGACTCTCACACCCAGCAGATAATTTAGGTGTTTTTATAGCTGTCAACAGGCTCCTGATAGATGGAATCAAATTTATTTATGAACTCAGAAGCCTGTCAGGATGGCCCAGCTCAGCTCTTTCATCCATTCAACCCCAAAGTTAAATGAGCAGATTAGACATGTTAGCAATAGTAAGGTTAGCTCTGCTCAGTTGGAAAGGCTCAGACCTCACAGGCTGGGAACCATTCTCCGTGTTAGAAGCTGGACTTGCATGCCCTGGGCCTCCTCGGTCTGGAATGGGTCTCTGTCCCACACCACACTCCTTGGTTCCCTGCTCCACTGCCTCCACTCCCCCAGCTCTCAGTGCATGCTGTCCTGTGGGCCCTCGATTGGTGGTTTATTCAAGGGGCTTCTGCCACTTGAGATAGCTCAATTTATGAAGAAAAATATAAAAACAGTAATTTCAAGATCAAGTACAGGTTCAAGTAACTTGATAAACTAACAATTCGCTGTTTGTGTGCATCTGGCTTTGAGCCGACTCTGCCCGGCGCTGACTCTCCGTGTAACGAATGCAGAGCAGGTCAAGCTCACAGGTCCCATGCCTTCATCTTCACATGGGCGGGTCATGTCAAATGAAGTCACACAAGTAAAACGCTTCCCAATGATCCTGGCCATTAACACAAATAGAGTATACAAATAGAGGATATATACACATTATTACTATTTGCGTAATTATTTGTTAACTAGAGGCCCGGTGCACGAATTCATGCACCAGTGGGGCCCCTCAGCCTGGCCTGCAGGATCAGGCCAAAACCAGCTCTCTGAGGTGTTCCAGATTTAAGAGGGCACAAGCCAGGTCGAGGGACCCCACCAGTGCATGATTGGGGACCTGGAAGGGAGACGGGAGGTTGGCCAGCCAGGGAGGGACCATAGGAGGGCTCAAGGGCGTGTCCTGCCCGTCTCTCTCAGTTCCGATCTGCTGGACCCCAGCAGTAAGCTAACCTACCTGTCGACTGTCTGCCCCCTAGTGGCCAGTGCACATCATAGCGAGCAGTTGAGAGGCTTTAGCACAGGGGTCCTCAAACTACGGCCCACGGGCCACATGCAAATACAAATATTGTATTTGTTCTCATTTTGTTTTTTTACTTCAAAATAAGATATGTGCAGTGTGCATAGGAATTTGTTCATAGTTTTTTTTTTAAACTATAGTCCGGCCTTCCAACAGTCTGAGGGACAGTGAACTGGCCTCCTGTTTAAAAAGTTTGAGGACCCCTGCCTTAGCATATCACTAGCATATTACGCCTTGATTGGCTGAATGGACAACTGGATGACCGGACACTTGGCGTATTAGGCTTTTATTACATAGGATGAGTATATGATACTTTAGTGTCTAGCCATGTGGGATGCTTTGTGGTAAGCTGCACTATCGCCCCCAGATAGTGGAAGCTGCATCCAGAAGGAGGGTTATATTTTTCTGACCCACTGACCTCAGACGTGGCCATGTGACTTTCTTTGGCCAATGAAAATGAACAGAACTAACATGTGTCACTTCTGAGCATGAACCCCAGGGGCCAATGTGTGGGCTCACTGTCTCTTCTCTCCGTGCCAAGAGAATCAGAAACATGTAGACAGAGGTGCCTCCTTGGCCTGGGTCATGTGTAAAGACAGGGGTTAATATGCAGTTCACCTTCAGTTCCAAGAACAAGAATTAACCCTTTCGCTAAGCAAGTGAGATTTTGAGAATTGTTATGGAAACACAACCTGTACTTTATTTTATCTTTTATTTATTTATCTTTCCACAACCTGTATTTTAAAGCATTTTGGTTGTATACATTAATATCAACATTCCCCAATTCTGACATTTCCCCCACCCTGAAAAAATTATTTTCCTTCGGGCCCAGTGACTAAGCCATTCCCCAAACAAACACGGAGAAGTTTGGTTCTTGCGCTGGAATCTGCCTTTTCCAGTGGAAGGAACGGCGTTTCCCAGAGCCTGGCTTGGTTGGCACCTGGCTGCAAGCATTCCATGGGCTCCAGGCGCTTCACTCCCCACCAGTGGTGGGCACTGGTCCTTCGCACCTCTGCAGAGCAGGGATTCCCGCCTGTGTTTCTCAAAGGGCCCCTTTCCGAAAACAACCCATGAATATGAGAATCAAAAGCTGAAGTCTCATTGTTCTGGACTTGCACTCCGTCCCAGACAACTGCCTTGAATTTATTCATAATACATGAAAACAACAGGCTTAAGGAAACCTCTGTGGGAGTGGGAAGAGAGGTGGGACACTGGCATGATCATGAGAGGGAAACTTTTCGTGCTCACAAAGTGAAGGAGAGGCCGGGTTGGGCCTTATTTCATTAGAAATGTTATACCTTTGAAAATTAGCCTTGTTTACCAATAGCATTCCTTGTGTGGGACCAGTCAATGTCTGTTTGAGTTCCAAAATGTTAATTTCAAGGATGTCAGCTCCCAGCTGTGCGTGGAGCCTTCCTTAGCTTTAGCTCAGGGCTGGCCATGGGCTGGATCCACAGTGAGGTCCTCCTGGCACAGGTCATGGATGGTCGGAGACCTGAACTGGTTAGTTTGCGTGAAGAGTGATCAGAAGTGTCAAGGAAGGGAGCTGGTGAATGTTTCATCTTGGAGAGGTCATAAGGATGGTTTTAGTAACAAAACCTGACCACTGCATCTCTCAGTGGGCTCTGGCTGCCATTACAAAATACTTCACCAACAGAAATGGATTTTCTCACAGTTCTGGCGGCTGGAAGTCCAGGATCAGGGTGCCAGTGTGGTTGCGTTCTGGGGAGGGCTCTCTCCCCAGCTTGCAGACAGCCGCCTTCTTGCTGAGTGCTCACATGGCAAAGCTGGAACTCCTGAGCCTGTCCTCCTCTCCTAAGGGCACCAGTCCTATTGGGTTCGTTCCCACCCTCATGACCATAGAGGCCTTATCTCCAATACAGCCACGTGGTGGTTAGAGCTTCAACATACCAATTTGGGGATTTGGTGGGGGGCAGGGGGTGGGGGAGGCGAAGGTGAGGGGGAGGGCAGAGAGAGCACACTTCAGTCCATAGAACTTCCTAATTTGTTTTTTCTTTTTAATAAACTGATTATTCATATTAAATTCAGGAATCAACCAAGGATGCCAGCAGAGAAATATTGAAAATTAGAGATCCTGCAATCCCTTAGGGACTTTTTATAACTAAAGAACAATCAATTTTACATTTTATTTATTTATTAAAAACTAGTGGCCCAGTGCACGGATTTGTGCACATTAATTAGAA
Source organism: Myotis lucifugus (assembly GCF_000147115.1). NCBI lineage: Eukaryota > Metazoa > Chordata > Mammalia > Chiroptera > Vespertilionidae > Myotis > Myotis lucifugus. The sequence continues at coordinate 407,261 of NW_005871640.1, forward strand.
GGTGGCAGGCAGGGCGGGACTGGGTGAGATGGGCCGGACAAGCCCTGGAGCCAACCTCCTGCGGTTCCTCCCAGGCCCACTGCACCTGGGGCAGCACCATGGCTCAAAGGGCATCTGTGAATTGAGCAGGGTCTCTTGGGCGGGTGGGGTCCCTTGGCCTGGCTTATGAGGATTGGGCCAAAACCAGCTCTCCAACATCCCCCAAGGGGTCCTGGATTGCGAGAGGGTGGTTCTTGAGTGACAGTCCCCCGGAATCAGACTCCCTCCTCTCTGGTTCCAGGGTGCGTCACCTGAGAACCCCCGCTGCCAAGTCACCGCAGCTCTGCAGCTCCTGCATTGAGCATCTTCCCCCTGGTGGTCATTGCACATCATAGCTACCAGTCAGATGGTCGCTTAGCCTTTTGTATATATAGATTGAGTATCCACTCCTACTCTGAGAGTGGAGGTGCATCCATGAACATTACCAACCAGAACTGTCTGGATGAAACGTACACTTGGAGAATATAACAATGAACGTGTGCACAGCTAGGCCTTGGTGTTCCTCCTCATACCAGTCACTTTTGAACTTGGGCGCAGTGAGATGAGAAAGCTGCCTTCCGTTAAGTGCATATACTACACATCAGATATTCGGTGCTTCACATGTTTAGGAAGTGAATTCAGTGTCCCACAGATGGAGGCGGGAGGACCATTCTTACTGTCTCAAGGCCTCACAGCCCTCTGGATTCTAAAGTTAGGCCCTTTGGGGTAAATATTTAGTCAAATTCAGCTCCCCCTCCCCTTCCCTGCCCTTCTCCCAGGCCTGATCTCAGGATGGGCTGGGCCAACATGCTTTCTAGCTGGGAGAGGATTTGGTCCCCACCTGGCTCCCAGGCGTCTGGTCCATCTGATGTCTGGGTGTCAGCCTGTTTCCATGACATCCCTGCTGGAGACCCCACATGCGGTGTAGCTCGTGCTCTTCCCCCGGGTTGGCACAGACCATGCGCTGGCGAAAGGGTGGCATCCTTCCCCCTGGGCCACTGTTGGTGGCATTTGACCTTCTCAGGGCCCAGCTGCCTTCTCCACCTGCCCTTGGTCTAGGCTGGGTCTTCCTAGAGGGACTTCCCCTGAATCTTGGGATTTCAGCCCAGAGTGGGAGTAGGGTCAATGGTGTGTGTGCACATGTACACACAGACACACATGCGCACACAGGCATGCACATGCACACACAGGGGCATGCACATGTATGCACATGTACACACATGTGCACACAGGCATGCACATGCACACACACGCACACACACATGCACTGGGAGAAGGCAATGCAACCTGCTGATTCCCAGCAGACATTTCGGTCCAGCCCGGAGCCAGTCTCCTTCTGTGGGGTGGGAACTGCCCTGGGCACATGCTTCTCCCCCTCTTTCTCTGGTTTATGGTGAAAACCCCGTCCCAGGTGCCTTGGTTGGAGTCTCTGCTTGTTCCTATTTAAAAACCATCGTCATTATTGCTGTTGTTATTATCTTTAACTTAGAAGATGCTTGTCCTTGTCAGGCCACACCAGGGAGAATGAAGTTGGTGTTGGGGTTACAGTCTGCCGCCTCACCGTGGCCTTGGCTGGGCCTCTGCCCTGCGCTTGCAGCCAGGGGCCTCCGAAGGGGACGGAGAACTCGGGGCAGCGAGAAAGACCAGGACCCAACGTCATTTCGAACACGGCCTCCCTCCCCAGAGCAGCCAAGGACGGGAGGTCTGTCCTCGCCAGCCACGACTGGGGGAACCTGGGGTCTTAGAAACCGCAGCCGGCCGAATTTTACCAAGCTGGAGCCTACATTCCTCGTGTCCTGGGTACAGTCAGCATGTTTATGCGCAGACTGTTTCCAATAAACAACACGCTTTCAGCCAGACATCAGACACATGAATGTCCTGCTTTCAAAGCGGCTGAGGCGGCACCTGTGGCTTCGAGCGGTGGTGACAGGACAGCTCAGGGGTGCTGTCTTATAGACAGAGAGACTGACCCACACTGATAAGGGGTCATGAAATGATAACAGTGATTCTTTCAACTATCTGGACAAGCTCCCTGTCCTCAGGGCTTAAGAAAACCACCCACCTTCAGTGTGGCAATTCACAGCGCCTGACTCCTGCTCACACTCACCCCTGCTCTGTGCCCAGCACAGCGCCTGACTCTTGCTCACACTCACCCCTGCTCTGTGCCCAGCACAACGCCTGACTCCTGCTCACACTCACCCCTGTGCCCAGAGCCTAGCACAGCACCTGGCTCCATGTGTGTCCCAACACGGTTGGTGGATATTTTGACCCTAAGAGGTCCCATTTACCTGCCTCTGTAAGGAAGGTCGCTTGGGTGGTTTGTAAAGACTGAAACATCGCAATTTGGCAAAGACAGAGGGGAATGTGATCAGACGGGGGTTCCATAGGTTCCCTGGTGCCCAGAGGCCTTCTGGAGACTTCCATCTCTCCTTAGATGTTTGCTGGGAGGCTGGTGAGAGTCAGAAGCATTTGCTGCTGATGGTACTTCATCAACCGGCTCACGGCGGTGCTGTCTCAGGGCCCCGTGGAGGGGTGTCCCCAGCCTCAGGTTCGGGGAGTCAGAGACCAGCACACACCCTCCAGCGGCCAGTTCTCCCCGAGGGCCTGCGTATGACAATGCGTTTCCCACCTCTGCTCGCTCTCTGACGAGCAGCCTCTGCTGGGTCTGAAATAGACTCATTCTGGTCTTTCCTTTTCCTCCCAGCTCCTGCTGCGAGGGTCAGAGCTATGCCGTGGTCAGGGATATTTTCATATGCGTGGTCGACATTTATTACATACAAGCTTGTGAGCATTTTATTAGCAAATATGGGGAGGACTATGAGGCCGAATTTACAGATTAAAGTCGGTAAACTCGCTGATCTCATTTAGTCTCATGGCCTCATTCCGGACACAATTGAGAGGAGAGGGGGCCTCCCTCGCTGCGGGGCTGTCTGTGTGGGTCCCATTCCATGCTGACTCCTGCCCCTCCTGCCCCCCCTCCAGTGCGAGCCCCCCAGATTCCTGGGGCAGCACATCATGAAGTGAGAGGGCGGAGCATCAACAAGGGAGCCAGGAGGGCCGGATGGAGATGCCGCTCTCACCACAAATGACAGGGCAGAGTCCCGGCCCCAGTCGGTGTAGCCACAGGGCCCCGGGTTTCAGTGGAACATCCATCAGCCACTAGTTCGATGCCAAATGGGGGGTTTGTTTTGGCTCTAAACCTATTGATTTAGCCTAAAGCTCAGCCACTGTGCACACTAGTGGGCACAGCAAGTAGCATGTGATTTA
>NW_005871640.1:411214-413610 GCF_000147115.1 Myotis lucifugus
GAATAAAGAAATCTATATTCTAGGATTACCTGTTCACTTTCTGGTCAGATAACCATCAAAGGCAAGTATCCTATACTCGCTAAACCTCAATGTTCTCACCTACAAATAGAATAATTGCATATCTACCTCACAGGATTGCACTGAGGATCACAAAAGGCCATGTGTATAGAGTGCTTTGAAAAATGTAAATTAATAAATAAATATTAGTTATTATTATTTATTACCCCAAAGTGGTCATGCAAAGCCATCTGAGGTTGTGGGTGACTGAATGTACTCAGGGAGGATGAGAGGTGATTGGAGGGTTTCACTCAAGGAAGATTGTTTATTTGGAGATTTCAGAGAGAAGCAGTTTGAATGATTTAACACCTGCTTCAGTGCAGAAAGATAGTCATTAATCCCTCATTCAGCAAATATATGCTGGGTGTCTACTTTGTGCTCGATAACATGAGACAGACACAGGGGAGCCACGTGCCCACCTCTGGGAGGCCACGCGGTCACAGGATGTGTTCCCTCTTAGACCAGCAGTTCCGCTGGGGAGAGAGAGAGTGATCAGATATCAGCAGCTAAAGAAGATGACAGACGCTTACCTGGGTGAGGCAGAGGGGACAGGTCTGCTGCGTGGTCGCAGGGCCGGGTGCTGAGAAGAGTGGGGTGTTAGACGAGAGGGTCTGAGAAGGCCCGTGAGTCAGCACAGCCAGGAAAGGACCGATGGAGCCTCGTCGCAGGGTAGGGTAAGAGACTAGTGCTGTCAGCCCAGCCCCAGGGCCACGTGGAGAGGCGCCTGTCTCGTGCTCTGGGGACACGGCCCACTGGGCAGGGGGTCACTGACAGGTGCTGGGTGGAAGCTCATGTAGAACAACCGTCAGAGCAAAGACTGTGCAGCTCTGAGAGGTGAAGGCAGGACTGGGAGCCATGCTCAGGGACAGGCGCAGTGAGGGGCGGGGGCAGACAGAGATCTGGGGGGAAGAGAAGAACAGGGTCGAGTCCACAATGAGAGTCTGATACATACCAGGTCCTGCGAGGGAGCTGGAGGCTCCACACACATGTTCTTGCGGAATATGGAGACGTTTGGTGAGGTTTTACGAAGCTGTTGTCAGTGATAAGAGCCATTATTTGACGTTGGGGAGACTTCTCACAAGTCAGCTTTTGTGTTCAAAGGGTAGGTAACAGTGGGGAGATATTCCTGCTATTGGGTAAGCTGGGAGTTCGGCTTCATAAGCACCCCATGTGGAAACGGTGGCCAGCCACCCCACTGCCCAGTGGGCCCTGGGCCGTGGTGTCTGGGGGGGCAGCAGACAGAGCCCGGGTCCCCCACGCGGACTCCACTCTAATCCCCTGGTTCTCGTGAGCGGCTAACTTGTGTGCCACATAAGGTCTTGCCCACAAACGTTTCCTAACGAAAGTGATGTTTTCAAAGCCTGAAACTGGTGTGAGCCTGAAGCCCACCCGTCTCCCAAACACGACAATTCCCTGAAATGCCACAGCTTCCCTGACACCCTGGAAAGCTGCTGCTCTCAGGGCTGCATTTCAAAGCACATCTCACATCTGCAGGCATTTGAGCCCCTCCCAACCACACGTGTGAGCCCCTCCCAACCACACGTGTGAGCCCCTCCCAACCACACGTGTGAGTTCCTCCCAACCATGCGTGCGAGCCCCTCCCAACCATGCGTGCGAGCCCCTCCCAACCATGCGTGTGAGCCCCTCCAACCGTGCATGTGAGCCCCCCAACCATGTGTGTGAGCCCCTCCCAATCGTGCATGTGAGACCCCCAACTATGTGTGTGAGCCCCTCCCAACCATGTGTGTGAGCCCCTCCCAACTATGCGTGTGAGCCCCTTCCAACTGTCTGTGTGAGCCCCTCCCAACTATGCATGTGAGCCCCTCCCAACCATGCGTGTGAGCCGTCACCCATCATTGCAAATGGAGCTGGCGCTTCCTCCTGAGACGGGTGTCCCCCAGGGTGTGTGGGCTAGCGGCTCTTGCCACAGCCTCTTGCCCAGCACTTTCATCAAACATCTCCCCAGATCCTTCCGACAGCAACAATATGACTTCCTGTGAGGAGCGAGATTTTGACGTAGGCTTGCCTCCTCTATGGTTAGAAATAAAGGCGCCACTTAATTTAAACACTCTGTTCACGACCTGGGGAGGCTCATTTTATCAAAAAGGCTAGAAAGGGACTGGAGATGTTATAAAGGAAGAAGGTGTTCAACACAGAAGTTCATACCGACCAGGACGATTTCTGAACAAAGCTGGTTGCCCTGTTACTTTGAACTAACTCCCGAGCCCTGGCCCTGGCTTCTGTGCTCATTTGAATTTCCTGGGAGGCCACTGATCCAGGTTGACCTGCCACCTGGGATTAACCTGTTGCCTGATTCTTCTGCACCCACACCTTCATCC
>NW_005871640.1:413710-422392 GCF_000147115.1 Myotis lucifugus
ACCTTCATCCTGGAGTTCATTCATTGATTGGCTCACTTACTCATTCTACAAAGACAATGTTGATTGAGTCACCTCTCTGTGCTAGGTACAGGCCAGGCCATAGCAAACATGAGTGAAAACATTCAATTCCCATCCTGATGGAGGTGGGGTTACTCTGCAGTGGGGAGCCAGTCTCTGGGGCCAGACTCCCCACAGGGGGCCCCACCCTGCCTGTGTGACCTCGGGCCAGCTGTTCAACCTCCAGGGAGGTTTCTGTCTGCTCACAGAGGAGAGGTGTGCGGGAGCCGATGATTCAGTGCCCAGAAGCATTGGGGAGAGGGCCTGGCTGTACTGGGAGTGCAGTAAGTTACCTGCGATGCGTATTCAAACTAAAGAGCAAGCAAGAACTATGGCTTCATATGGAGATGAAGCTGGGAAGAAAGCTCAGGGCGGGTAAGGAGCTGGAGAGCGTAGTCCGATGGGTTAAGCTGTTTAGACAGGCAGGTCAGGGAAGGGACTCTGAGGAAGTGACTTTTGACCTGAGTTCTACAAGGAAATCAGTGATTATGTCCAATTGAAGGTCAGAGCCAGGAGAGACTTGAGTCTGGGTGATGCTCGACCTCTGCCCTGTTTTCTCATATCCCCAGGCCTCTCCCTGGGTTGTGTGCTTGGTGGATGAGATGGAAAATGGAACAGCACAAATTGGACAGGCTGAGAAGTCCGAAGCAGCTCTGCCTATTTCCACTGTCATGATATTTTAAAAATATATTTTTACTAGAGGCCCGGTGCACAAAAATTTGTGCACTCGGGGAGTCCCTCAGCCTGGCCTATGCCCTCTTGCAATGTGGGACCCCTTGGAGGATGTCCACCCCAGTGGGGACCCTCACCCCATGGAAGTTTGACCAGCCTGGGTGAGGGGCTGATGGCTGTTTTCAAGCTGGCCACACCCCCTTTAGGGTGGGGGGTCCCCACTGGGGTGCATGGCCAGTCTGGGTGAGGGGCTGTGGGCCGTTTTCAGGCTGGCCAAGCACCTTGGCAATGTAAGCTCTCAGCCTCTCCTTTTTTTCTTTTTTCTTTTTTTTATTCTGGGATTTATTTACCTTCTATAATTGAAACTTTATTGCCTTTATCAGAGGCCTGCGGAAAGCTTGGCTTCCTCCATCACCAGGGGCAACCCACTCCTGCTCGCTCCAGCTCTGAGGCCACGGCCTGCTGAAAGCAGGTATCTGGGGTTTGTTTAGCTTCTATAATTGAAACTTTGTTGCTTTCAGTGGAGCTCACAGCCGGGCCACGGCTGGCGGGGAACCTTGGCTTCCTCCATCACTGGAGCAAGCAAGCCTCCTGCTCGCTTCAAGCTGCGTGGCTGCCGGCCGCTATCTTGGTTGGGTTAATTTGCATATAGTCACTCTGATCAGCTGGTGGGCGTGGCTTAAGGCGTAGCAACAGTACGGTCAATTTGCATGTTTGTCTTTTATTAGTATAGGATTGATTTCAGAGAGGAAGGAAGAGGGAGAGAGAGAGAGAGAGACAAACATCAATGGTGAGAGGGAATCACTGATCGGCTGCCTCTTGCAAGCCCCCCACTGGGGACCAAGCCAGAAACCCAGGCATGTGCCCTTGACCGGAATCGAACCTGGGACCCTTCAGTCTGTAGGCCGCTGAGCCAAACCAGTGAGGGCATCCAGTGATTTTAAAGTGATAAATATGTGAATGCCAAACAAAGAAGTTACAGGCCATTAACTCGAGGATGCGGGCCTGTAGGAACTGTACATGCATTGCCGTAATTCGTGGTTGTGGGTTCTGTTCTAGTGTCATGGTCCTTAGGTGTCCAGCGGATGCTCAGACCTCCTCTTTGTCACAGCCCTTGCTGGTCACGTGGTCCCTGGTTGTGAGAGTTTGTGGAAATCAGAAGCTGACCCTTAACTGATTAGAGTTAAAGGATACAGGATGATATTATTCACCCTGCAATTTCTCTTTTAGATCCATGAGTTACTCATTTCCATAGTTTTCTATCCTGACCCATAGAGATAAGTGCCCACGCCCAACATTTTGCAGAGATAAGAACAAACGAAAATAAAAAGATCCAGGTACAGGACCAGAAGCTCCTTTAAAACATGAGCAGCAGCAAGAAATACTGAGAAGAAAGAAAGATGGTAGTTAACAAGATAAATAAGTTGATTTTATTTATTTTGGAACTTGACCTAAATTCTATTTGCCTAAAAGCCAGGTATGTTGTTATCTTCACTTTTATGGTTAATTTTTAACTCATGGCTATGGGAAAAAGGAGGTTTATTCTATTTATATTTATTAGGGAGCATAATTTAAAACACTTTTTAATTTTCCAATTACAGTTTACAGTCAGTATTAGTCTGTGTTGGTTTCAGATGCACAGCAAAGTGGTTAAAAAATCGTGTTCCTCCCAGAGTGGTCCCCACTGCTTCCGGCCCCACCTGGCCCCACGTGGTCATCTCGATACTGTTGACTGCGCTCCCCATGCTGTGACCCTCGTCTCTGGGACTGCTCTGTAACTTCCAATCTGTACTGTCAGTCCCTTCACCTTGGCCACCCAGTCCCCCAGGCTCCTCCCCTCTGACAACTGTCATCTGTTCTCTCAGGAGCATAATTTTTTAAACATATGTTTTATTGATTTTTATTTATTTATTTTAAAAATATATTTTATTGATTTTTTACAGAGAGGAAGGAAGAGGGATAGAGAGTTAGAAACATCGATGAGAGAGAAACATCAATCAGCTGCCTCCTGCACACCCCCAACTGGGGATGTGCCTGCAACCAAGGTACATGCCCTTGACTGGAATCGAACCTGGGACCCTTCAGTCCACAGGCCGACGCTCCATCCACTGAGCCAAACCGGTTAGGGCTGTTTTATTGATTTTTAGAGAGAGAGGAAGGGAAGGTGTAGAGAGAGAGAAAGCATCGATGAGAGGGGAACAGCATCAATTGGCTGCTCCTACACGCTGCCTACAGGGGATTGAGCCCACAACCCGGGCATGTGCCCTGACCGGGAATCAAACCAGCCACCTCTTGGTTCCTGACACTCAACCACTGAGCCACGCCACCAGGCAGGAGCATAATTTTTGATGCTATTACATTTTCCAGCATTTTTAAAGAATATGCCACTAGCCAGTGATTCTCAACCTTCCTAATGCTGCGACCCTTTAATACAGTTCCTCATGTTGTGGTGACCCCCAACCATAAAATTATTTTCGTTGCTACTTCATAACTGTGATTTTGCTACTGTTATGAATCATAATGTAAATATCTGATATGCAGGATGTATTTTAAGGGGTTGCGACCCACAGGTTGAGAACTGCTGCGTGACTAGACGAACTTCTCATCAGGGTAGAATTTGTTTGAATGCCCTCCCATAACTTGGCCCCCAATTCCCTTTGATCCTTACCTTTCCACATCCTGTCCTGTCCCTGTCCCTGTCCTGTCCCTGTCCCTGTCCTGTCCCTGTCCCTGTCCCTGTCCTGTCCCTGTCCCTGTCCTGTCCCTGTCCCTGTCCCTGTCCTGTCCCTGTCCCTGTCCTGTCCCTGTCCCTGCCCTGTCCTGTCCCTGTCCCTGTCCCTGTCCTGTCCCTGTCCTGTCCCTGTCCCTGTCCCTGTCCTGTCCCTGTCCCTGTCCTGTCCCTGTCCCTGTCCCTGTCCTGTCCCTGTCCCTGTCCTGTCCCTGTCCCTGTCCCTGTCCTGTCCCTGTCCCTGTCCCTGTCCCTGTCGCTGTCCTGTCCCTGTCCCTGTCCTGTCCTCACCCAGCCATCACGTTAGGGACCCTGAAATACTCATCACCCCCTGCACGTCCTCGGCGTTTTATTTTCTCTGGGTCCTTCAGTCCGAACACTCCTTTCTGCGTCCTGGTCATCACAGCCTTCCTCAGAAGCAAAGAGTCCCATGCTGAAGTGAGGAAGCGGGAATGGAGAGCAAGGGCAGCGTGAGAGGAGGAGGTGCCATAGGAACAGCCGCCAACAGAAAGGAGGGAAGGAAGGAAGGGGAGACTAGCGGGCAGTGGGTGTGGTTTCCAAAACTGTCCGAAAGTCACGGGAGGCTGTGGGGTGGCCCTCACCATGGACGTGGGGGTGAGACGAACCGAGGAATGAAAAACTCTGAAGGGACAGCAGAGTCAGGACTACGAAACCATTTTCAGCCTTTGTTCTCATAAACATGTAATCCTGTTAATAAACAATGGCTGGAAAAAAATAAAGTTGTGGGGCAGTTTCCATTGCTCCCGGGAACACCCTGAGCTCACGGTTTCCATGGAGACATGTCATGGGCTCTGTGGTTGGTCAGCCTCAGGAATGACAGTCTGGGGCCCAGTCCGCCACATGCCGGGCCCTGCCTTCCACTCTAGTAGCGATATTTCATCAGAATTTGGGGCAGCTTACGATTCCTCTGCTTGTCTCTGTATTTGATGAGGGAGAGTGTGTGTGACCTCTCTGTTTTATGTGATAAGTCAAGGTCCTGGAAGTGTTTTCTTTAATTGATACTGGTTACACGTTTCCACTAACTTTTAGTTCCCTCAATCAATCCAAAATCTACAGTATTGGAGTAACTTATTTTTTTTTGAATTTTGCTCTAAAGAATTTCAAAACAGTGTTGCTTTAAATAAACTTTAACTTGAAAGTACAGTGGAAGCTAAAACAGTCAGGACCCAGAAGCAGGCAAATGAAAAAGGTGTCTAAATGGAGAATTATTTTTAAAAATAATATTCATACATTTAAATTGTTTATATGCATAGTTCTCTGGCTTATTTAATGATGTACAACCAGGAGGTACAGACTGAATTTTTATTCTTTCTAAAAAAACCAAAACAAAACAAAAAACACTCTTGAAAGTGGAACAAAAAGGTTGTATGGCAATTTAATTGGGAAATCTTTCAGCGTCTTATTACTTTCCCATTATTTTACATCTGTCTCACTCATATGTAAGTCCAGTGCATTTTTTTAGGCGCTCAAGCTTATTAAGTCCAAAGAGTTCAACATCATTTTCATAAAAACAAATCCATATTTTCATTCAGTCATCATTTTTCATGATCTTGGATTAAATTTAATAATTACAATTAAAAGTATATCAATACGTTGAAAATAACTCTTGGTGAGCTCGCAGCCCACCTGGAGGTAGTGATGGGCACAGGTGTCCTGCCAAGTTCGTTAATCGTCACAAGGACCTAGCCCTGCTTTAAATTCCGTATAATCCAGAGAGAAGGGGACCCCGGTTCCTGCAGCACCCGGTTAAGTAGAGGTCAGCTCACCCAGCTCTCAGTGCGACGACTTCTAACTCGTTGGGACCCACTGTAGCTTTAAATGAAGTGCAGTGTAGTGACACGTTCAAGATCCACAACTGTGTCCTCACTTCGATCATGAACCACTTGTGAGTATTTTTAATAGTTGGTTGATAAAGTAGTAAATTCATATGAATGAGTCATTAACATTCTTACTAGTATGTTTAACAAAATCAATTGAAGTTATTCTTTTCTAGAACAGTAGAGCGATGCAGAGTGGAAGCTCTGGGTAGGTGGTTCAGGGCTGTATTTCAGCTGCACCACGGATTGTGGCCACGGGAAAGTTACCTAACCTCTCTGTGCCTCATTCTTAAACTGCAAGATGGAGATGATGAGGGTGATGATGAGCTAACAGGGCCATAAGGGTTCCGTGAGATAATTGTGCACAGTGCTTAGCACGGTGCTAACCCACAGTAGGAATTCGGTAAGTCTTAGCCATTATTGCTTTTCTCATTCTCATTCCATGTCATGTCTGTATTCATAGATACATTCTCCTCATTCCTCCTGCTCCCAGTCACTGAGTCAGATGTCAGTCCTGTGGCATCTGGAGACCCCTTTCTTGCTGTCTGCTCCTCTCTCCCATCCCCCATGCCGTCTTTGTCCTTTCCACCCATCTGTAGGTGGCTCTCATCTTTTTTTCTCAGTGAGATGAGGTCTCAGTGACTCTGATGATTGTCCTCATTCTGTCCCGGAAGCTGCTCCAATCCATCCTTCAAACTCCCCACATCCATTTATAAGCAAGCAGTCTTCATACGCAGACCATTCTCCTGGTGGGACTGTCACATGTTGCTGGGTTGACAGCCTCTGTCCCAAAGAGCCCCCCTCTCCCCCCCACCACACACACACAGACAGACACCTCCTGAAACACAGCTGGAGGGCACAAACCACTTTGCTGCGTGAAAAGAAAGTGCCCTGCCTCAGGGAGGGGGTCAAAGTCAGCTCCGTTCCCGGCTCTGCAGCTGAAGCGAGTCTGCACGATTTTGGTTGACGGCGCGTAACGCTGAAAATGTTTCATGCAGAGGCAAAGTCTAGGGCTTCAGAACCCAGAGCGAGTCAGGAAAAGCTCTTATTTGGTGAAACACTCACCATTTGGTTTAGCGTTTTCAGATTTTATCAGTTGATAAAATTTGTAACAATAACAGCAGTCATTCAAGTTAAAAATGGTGCAGGACCCCTTGGACTCCCAGGAGAAGAGGCCACACAGAGGGAAATACGGGGACACTGAAGTGACGGGCTGAGCTGCAGAGCCTCAGTGGTGAAAAACTTTAAAGTCCGTTACCTTTAACCCGAGGGCAAAGAGGCCAAGGTCACTTACTGTTGCAAGTGTCTCCCCAGGATCTTGGAAACCAGGAGCACAGGGAGCTATTCCTGCAAGTAGCTCTCAGGGGTCAAAGCAGAGATACGCCAGCAAGCGCCTTGGTGACCAGGCATCCACTGCCCTCCAGGGAGACACAATTCCCTGAACAGGCACTTTGACAGGTGAACATTTTATTTAATATTTCTTAGTTATATTTATTATTAGTGCACAGTGGATCAAAACAAAATAAATTTGTTATAAGTTTTTATAAATAATTGCTAAATATTAAAATGGAACTTTGGAGTACTAGAAATGCCTCTCCTTGCTCTTTGAATACTTTATTTTGGAAATTCTCAGATCTCCAGAGAAGCTGAAGGAAGCGCACCATGGGTCTTCCCTCCCTTCACTTACACTCACCAGCTGTTCATGTCTGAGCAGACTTACTTGAAGGGGGATTAAGTGGATATAATATAGAAATGACGTCCTGTTTCCCAACCTTACCCCAACCCCAGATTTCAAATGGAACCCTATTTGTAAGTTGTAGTTCAGGGACCCTCTTCTTTTTGCAGGATTCAGAGTCCATCCTAAGGCCTCCCACCTTCTCAGTTTCGCCTGAGGCGTCCTGGGGTGTCTCAGATGTGGATACTATCACCTGGCACCTACCAGTACCTTCTTTCTCTAACAGCCTCCTTGGAGAAACACACTGTATCTGCAGAGGCCTGACCGGGAAACTGCCCACATCCCAGGGGTGCCACAGGGGCCTACCCTTCTGCTGGTCATTGAGAACGCTGACCAGCATCTCCCTCGCCACGCACTGCTCTCCCAGCGAAGAAGGCACTTTCATCCCAGGCACTGCTGCTGCTCTGTGCTTTCTCCAATTCTTGACGCCCTGGAGCCAAGTCCATGTACAAGGGCTTTCCTACCTTCCTTCACGCTGTGCAGATCACATAGGTGCTCACAGTACTGCTTGTCTATTATTAAAAAATGAAATGGCCAGGCCAGCGTGGCTCAGTGGTTGAGCATCAACCTATGAACCAAGAGGTCACGGTTCGATTCCCGGTCAGGGCATATGCCGGGGTTGTGGGCTGGGTCCCCAGTGTGGGGCATACAGGAGGCAGCCAATCAATGATCCTCTCTCATCATTGATGTTTCTGTCTCTCCCTCTCCCTTCCTCTCTGAAATATATATATATATATAAAATGAAATGACTGTTTCTTTTCAGCCTACAGCTTATACTCATCACCAAAGACGCACACATTAATTCCTGGATTGCTGGGGGTGTGGTTAGGGACAGATTCATGTCACCAGTGGAGTCCCTCATCTCCCTCTTCTGTCTGATTTCCAAAGCCTTGTTACTGGTACTGACTGGTCTGCCTTCTTCCGTCCGCTCTTTGGGAATGTTCTGTGCAGCCGGCTCTCATGCGTGCTGATCCCAGTGAACACAACACATTTCGGTACCCGACATGGTCACCACCTGAGCTCAAGCTGCCCCACTCCCGCCAGCATGCATGCCCACTCACGCACACTCATGCACACTCACACACATTCACGTACACTCATGCACACTCACACACATTCACGTACACTCATGCACACTCACACACATTCACGTACACTCATGCACACTCATGCACACTCATGCACACTCACGCACACTCACGCACACGTACACACACTCAAATGGGTGCGCACAGTGCCTCAATGAGACAGAGGTAGTCACATCTCAAGTTAACTTGTCTGCAAACATGTCCCAACACAGGAATTCAGAATAAGCAGGGACTAAGTTAACAAAGAAAGATGCCTATTGATGTTCAATGTGGGTGTAACCTTGAAATAAGAAGAAATATGTGATGTGGGTTTTTGGTGAATTCCAGACACAAATGTTTCTTGGTCCTTTTTCTCCTGCAACCAATGACTGGGAGGGTGGAGACCAGAGGTTACCATTTGGATGAGTTTGGGAATTTCTATTCTTCTGTTTGAAACCAATAAAGCAAATGAAAGACTGAGTTTGCCCCAGCTGCCCATGTGGCCCTTTGGGGGTTTCTAGAAGCGCATCGGAAAGTCTTTAAAGCTGGTGACTGTCTTCTAGTCGGGCTGCGTGAGTGGCCTCC
>NW_005871640.1:424081-425083 GCF_000147115.1 Myotis lucifugus
CATTCCCACTGTGGGCCACAGGCTGGGAGACGCTTCAATGCTGGTTCTTTGAACTGAAGTTCCTGCGGGGGCCGTGGTCACAAAACCAGCTTCTACTCGGAAGGTTCTGGAAAAGGATGCCAGTCCAGATGTGAGCGTGTTGTGAGGAGTCACGTCCCTGGTGCAGTTATCAGTTCTCTTCCTGGGAGCGCACTCAGGGGTGGGACAGCACTGACTCCCGCAGGGACCTCCAGGCAGCGTCCCCCGGGGAGGCCCCTGAGCATCCGGCCCCGGGAGGGGTGGCCCTCCCAGCAGAAGCCCTGCTCCGCAGCGGGAGGCCGCAGCTCCTAACACCACTGCGGTTACACTCATGGCGGCTTGTCTGGCTCCTGTCGCCGAGGGTTGGGAAGCAGTGAGCCAGGCTGACCCGTGGCCACCCTCAGGGCTGGCGGGGGCTCTGGGCATTCCAAGTGGCAGCGCTGAGTGCAGAGTCGGGGACACGGTGCCACCTGCCAGCCGCCACCTGCCTAAGCCCCTCGGAACACCAGGCCCCACCTGGAAGGGTGCGCAGGAGGCTTGCTTAATGGGGCACTTCATTCATTTTTAGTGACTTAGATGGAAACCTGGAGAATATTTTCTCGGAACAATTTCTATCTCTGACTTAGATACAAGACGAGGGACGGAAAGAAAGGATCGTCTTCGGAGGCTGTGCTCTGTGGACACACGTTGGCCCCTGCTCTCCCCTCAGCTGCCCACGGGGGCCCGCGCTCACTCCAGGCTGCCCACGGAGCCTGGAGTTTACTCAACAAGATGCCAAACCACGCAAGTATTTCATCGTCCACTCCCATTCGCACTGCGTTCGCTTGGAAACTTGGGGAGGGGTATGGTGAATTCAGTTCTGCATGCGATGAAGACAGGAGCACGTGTTTGAAATGGCAGCGTCGTTTAGAACGCTGTAGTTAATCCAGGATCATTCCCCAAAAAGCAGCTCAATGAAAATATAAATAGCTTCTTAGCATTGTT
>NW_005871640.1:425183-426931 GCF_000147115.1 Myotis lucifugus
AACAAAACTTAAACCCCAGTCAGGGCGCCCATTATCCTGCAGCAAATCAAAGGGCCCACTGAGCTTTGTTCCTTAACAGCCAGGGGTTAAGTGGTTCAGGGTCGAACACGCATATAAACAAACACCAGGGCAAGAATTTGCTAAATAACAAAAACCGTTGGGGAGAAATTGAAGGGATAAATCTTAAAGTGGAAAGTATTTATATTTTTCCACTTCTCTTAAACTCTCATATCCCTTTTGTTTCCCCAAGAACGAGTTAGGCCATGGCCACAGTCCCCGGGGAGACAAGTCTGGGGGCATATTTGCACACGGGCCTCTTTCCCCGTCTTCTAATTCAGCCACTAAATTGCCCCCATTCCCTCTGCGCAAACATAGATTTGCATGGTGTTTACTGAGAACTCCCAGGGAGAAGCCATCATCTGCTATCAAAATGCATTTGAAACGACATAAATTACACCACATACCGAAGACACAGTGTGTCTCTCATGGGCCGCCCCAAGATGGAATTGTTCTTTCCAGCCAAGCAAAGGCAGCATTTGAGGTCACAGAGCAGATGGGAAGCTTCCCTTGGAAGTCGTTTAAAAGATGTTCCTGGCTGCTTTATAAGGTAAACACTGCAAAAGTGCCCTCAATCACTAAAAGTTCCCCGTTACTAAAGCAACTGTGTGCTGAACCCTCTGAACTCCTCGCTTGCCTCGTACTTGCTGAGGCAGCAGGCACGTGTGCACCCAGAATCCCCATAACCCTCCTTGTCAGGACAGGGAGCTCACACCAGCAGTCCTCAGCACCCACAGGCAGTGAACTGGATGTTGACCTAGTTATCTGTAATAATAAAAGCATAATATGCTAATTAGACCAGAAGTCTTGGTCCCAGTTGCCAGAGGGAAGCTGGTGCCAGCAGCCAGGAGAAGGAAGGCCTACTCTTGCATGAATTTTGTGCATCAGGCCTCTAGTTTCTTAATAAAACAAGAGCAAGTCTGGAGAAATCTTTGCTTAGTTCATTTCTTATAGTCACATTGCTTTATGTCTCTGATTGCTGTTGGAGATTGCATAGGGTAGCATAAGAGCAAGTGTTTTGTTTTAGCTTAAAACATGGGATAAAATGTGGTAAGTACTGCACTGGCTTAGAGGATCGGAAGGCAGGAGACAGTGCATATTCTACTACCTCTTAAAATCATTTTCACAACAGTAAACAGTGACAGTGTACTTAGCATTTATCACTCCCCTGGGGTATCAGATGAGATTTTAAAAACTTTTACATACTTTATGTGAAACAAACATATCTATTATATTAGTAAATGAAAATTCTTAATCATGGATGATTAGTTGGGTTGCAACAACTTTCTTTAATTTTGTTTGGTAAGAAAAATGTCTCTTATAATATATGCATTACTTAAAAAAACAACAGCAATCTCACCAAAATTCTAGGGCCAATAAAGAAATCCCTGTGCTGGCCCTAGCTGGTTTGGCTCAGTGGATAGAGTGTCGGCCTGCAGAAGGAAGGGTCCCAGGTTTGACTCCAGTCAAGGGCACATGCCTGGGTTGTGGGCTGGATCCCCACTAGGGGGAGTACAGGAGGCAGCCGATCAATGATTCCCTCTCATCATTGATGTTCCTATCTCTCTCTCCTTTCTCCCTTCCTCTCTGAAATCAATAAAAATGTTGTTTTTTTTAAATCCCTGTGCTGGGTGGTCTCAGGCAGGGACGTGAGAGGGGAAGCATGTGATGATGGCCTGTAAGGTTCTGCT
>NW_005871640.1:428772-431179 GCF_000147115.1 Myotis lucifugus
AGTTTGTGGTAAATGCACACAGATCCCCCCGCCCTGTGGAAAGGCTCCCCATGGTGTCCCGGGCCCTGTCCTCCCTCTTGGTGTGCGGACCACGGCCAGCCCCTCCCCAGCTGCCTGTCCGGGAGACCCTGCAAGACCCAGGTGGCCCAGCTCAGCCTCTGGAGCCGGGACCCCAGCTCAGTCCCAGGCCAGGCTTCCCGGGGGTTCTCAGCCAGGTGCACCCAGGTGTGACGGCGAGGGGACCACACCTGATTGCTGCCCACAGTGGGATGCGCACGCCGAGGTCCCCATGCAGCCCGGCTTCCCTTCGCCTGGCAGGGGGACTGCATCTGCCATTGCTCTTCCACTCCTCCCAGAAGCCCGCGGATGCTTAGGTGCTGGGAGCTGGCGCAGGCAATGCAGAGGCCGAGACCCAGTGGATGCTTTACAATTAGTGGCGGGTGGAATCTTCAGGGACCATAGAGGCCACTTAAAATGTGCTTCGAGAGGGAGGCACTGACAAACAGAAGCAAATGCTGGGCTGGTTCCTGTCCTCCTGGCTGCTCATCCTAAACATCTCAGCGCCTGAACTCACACACAGCGCGCTCCCAGAGCCTGCAGGACCCATCCCATCCCAGAGACCTGGCGCATTCACATGAAATCACCTCTTTCAGTGAAAAATGAAAAGGCAGACTTAAGAAAATCACTTATGGCCCTGGCCCGTGTGGCTCAGTGGTTGGCCAAACACAGAAGGGTCATGGGTTCAATTCCTGGTCAAGGGCACCTACCTGGGTTGCACATTTGTTCCTGGCCGGGGGTAGGGTGGGGGGGGGTGAGAGGGTTTTGGTGGGAGGCAACCAGTCAATGTATCTCTCTCAGCTCTCTCTCTCCCTCTCTCTCTCTCTCTCTCTCTAAAAATCACTGGAAAAAATATCCTTGGGTGAGGATTAACAAAAAAAGAAAGAAAGAAAGAAAGAAAATAAGTTGTGTAGAGCAAAATTATAATGTAGATGCTTCAGTATCCCTCACGGTTGAAATGTAAAATTAAAGCTTTTCCCTAACATTTGAAAATAATGTTTTACTAAATAAAAAAGAATGGGTTTAGTCTAAGCTGTCATGGAGACATCCAGTTTTCCGTTTGTTTATTTATGGTGTGATCTCAAGGCTTCACTCTGGTACAGACCAGAGTTAAATGAAAAACATTTCAGATATTCATGCTGATGAAAGAATTTTCTGAAAACTGATGCTTTGTTTAACTCTCCAGGAATCCGGGCTGGGAGGCAGCGGTGGCATTTCTCTCGGGACAGAGTTGCCCAGGGAGTCACATGTGTTGTTTGAACAATTTATATACATGAAGTAGGTAGGCCTGGGGGGCTGACCCTGAGTCAGCGTGGCTTCCAAGAGTCTTTCCTGACGTCCTGTCTGGAATGCCCCCCCCCCCCCCGCCAGCTCCCGGACCCGCCTGAGCCCCCCATGGGCCTGGGCCCCTTGGGCATGTTTCACGGTCCCCATTCATCCCTCCTCCCGAGGCGAACTTCTGAGTCCAATTTCCTTCCCCATAATCTAAACGCACAAAAACTCTCCAACATTAACACACTCTCTCTCTCACATAAACTCCCACTCAAAAAATTTAACTATTACTAAGAAAGGTCCTTCCTCGGGGGTAAAAAGGAAAAATAAAGCCTCACCCAGTTTAGGAAAAATTGATATTTCCCCCCCTGCCCCAACTTACTACAAAAAAGGGCTTCTCTGGGTAGAATCCAGGCCTCGGGGGCCTAGTCCTCGGGCCCTGGGTAGAGTCACTGGTGAAATAAGGACCTGAAAGGCCTAAAAAAATTTTTTTATTGATTTCAGACAGGAAGGGAGAGATAGAAACATCAATAATGAGAGAGTTATTGATTGGCTGCCTCCTGCACGCCCCACACTGGGGATCAAACCCCCAACCTGGGCATGTGCCCTGACTGGGAATCGAACCGTGACCTCCTGGGTCATAGGTGGTTGCTCAACCGCTGAGCCACACCAGCCAGGCTGGAAGGCTTTTGATGAGTGTTATTCTATCAGTAAACAAGGCTGAGCCTAAAAGTAACTCGGAAAGTGAAACTTAAGTTCCCCTCAGTGTCCTGGAGGAAGATGGCCAATTCCAACCCGTCCCTTTCACCACCCCCACTTCAGACGAGGGGTCAGGGCCTCTGGACCATCAGTGGACCTGGGATCCTGGAAAATGAGACTTGCTCAGGAGGTCTGGGATTCAGCCTAAGGCTCTGTATTTCCAAGGAGCTTCTTAGTAACACAGATGCTAAATACACTTTTTTTTTGGCTAACATTTATTTATTTTTTAAGTAAAATTGGTATATTACATTATATTAGTTTATTAGTTTCCAGTATACACCGTACTAGTTTGATATTTGCATACAACAGTACTAAGTGA
>NW_005871640.1:431279-445976 GCF_000147115.1 Myotis lucifugus
TTCTCTGTGTCTATGAGTTTTGTTTGTTCATATTTTTTTATTTTTAGACTAGAGGCCTGGTGCACGGATTCGTGCACTGGTGTGTGGGGGTGTGTGGCCTGCGGGGATTGGCCCACTGTGGAAGCGCCTCTCATCCCGGTCAGCCAAGCGGCACTCCCACTGTGGGAGCACACTGACCACCAGGGGGCAGCTCGTGCATTGAGCGACTGCCCCTGGTGGTCAGTGCATGTCATAGTGACTGGTCGACTAGTTATTCTGGTCGTTCCGCCATTTGGTCACTGGACTTTATATATATATATATATATATATATATATATATATATATATATATATTCCACACATTCTGAAATAATATGGTGTTTCTGTTTCTCTAACGTATTTCACTTAGTATAATAGTCCCAAGATCCATCCATGTTGTTGCAAATGGCAAAATGTCCTTCTTTATAGCTGAGTAGTATCCCATTAAATACAGTCACCACATTGTCTTTTTCCATTCATCCACTAATGGACACTTAGCTTGTTTCCTTAGCCCAGGTAGCCTATATAATAAAAGCCTAATATGCTAAGTGTCCGGTTGTCCAGTTGGCCATTCAACCAATCAAAGTGTAATATGCTAATGATATGCTAAGGTCTCTCAACTGCTCGTTATGACGTGCACTGACAACCAGGGTGCAGATAGTCAACTGGTTGACCAGTCACTATCATGTGCACTGACCACCAGGGGGCAGGCGCCCTGACAGGTAGGTTAGTTTGCTGCTGGGGTTCGGCCAATTGGGACTGAGAGAGATGGGCCAGACATGTGCTGGAGCCCTCCCACAGCCCCTTCCCAGCTGGCCAACCTCCCGTGTCCCTCCCTGGCCCCGATCAGGCACTGGTGGGGTCCCTTGGAGTGGCCTGCACCCTTTCACAATCCAGGCTGAGGAAACCCCCCCACCCCAAGTGCATGAATTTCGTGCACTGGGCCTCTAGTTGTAAATAATGCCTACAATGAACATAGGTGTGTATGTATCTTTTCAAATTAGTTTTTTCACTTTCTTCAGCTGAATACGGTAGTTCCTCCGTATCCATGGCATTGCTTTCTGCCATTGTGTTCTTGGACCACGGTTTAGTGACACGGATGTGAAGGGTGCCTCTCTCCAGTGCAGCCACCCTGTCAGTCACTTAAGCAGTTGTCTTGTTACGAGATGAGCCATGTTGCTTGTGTCCAGGTCTCCCTGGCCTGCATGCCACAATCACAAAACCCTTATGACACTATCTGGTTACATGTTCTATTTTATTGCTTGTTATGGCTGTCAACCACTTCCCCTGCCTACTTCCCATTGCTGAGCAGATTAGAGGCTCAATGTCCTGAAATAAAAAAATTCTGTGAAATTTTGCAGAACTGTATTTCAAGAACTTGCAAAATGCTCTACTATATAAGATGTTCATAATCATTAAATGATTGCCACCCAATAAAGAAAACGTATTTTCAAATATTCAGCTATTTTAAAAGACATGGTCCTCAAGAGTTTTTTGAGTGATTTATTTCAAACTTCCAAGAAACATGATATTTTTTAAAAAATAAGCCATTCCAGAGTGTAGAAAGGATTTAAATAAATGCAGTGAACTTAGCCAATCCTTCTTAATTAAACACTGACAAAGTTTGTTCTATAAAAGAAAATTAAACACAAATTTAGTTGGTAAATCAACATACAAACATTCAAATACAAATATCAGCTAAATTAAATTAATTGTATATAAAAATATAGCGTTTTATGATGCGGTAAGTATCTTCTGTAAGTTAAAAATTGTTTAATAATAGGACAATTTGAAAATCCATATTATGTTAATAGACTAAATGATAAAGAATTTTGATAACTTTTCATACCACTTATTTATTTTTAAAAAATCACAGTAAAGTATAAGAAGATATATATTTCTTTAAAATGATAAGAATATCTAAAGTTAAAATCAACACTGAATTTAATTGTAAAACTTCAGAGAGAGACATTCTATTTATTTAATTCAGGATTAACATGAGAATTCCTATTGCAGTCTTTGTGACTCAGTATTGCTCTGGAATTTCTGGTCTTTTCAATGAAATTAGACAAACCAAAAATTTCATATTGGAATATGAGAAAGTGCTATTTTTGAAAAGGTAAAATATTAAAGTGTCCTTAGAATTATAGTACAACCTCACTGGCATTAAAATGCTATTTTACAAGAATCCTGAAATTGGAATGTGTTTTTAGCATAACAGAAAAATGTTAATTTATCAGTAACTCATTGAACAAATATGGGCCAAGCACTGTTTTCAGCACTGGGGCTGGAGGAGTTTTTAAAAATCAAGTCCCAGCCCGACCATCATGGCTCAGTGGTTGAGCATCGACTTATGAACCAGGAGTCACGGTTCTATTCCCAGTCAGGGCACATGCTGGGATTGTGGGCTCAATCCCCAGTAGGGGGTGTGTAGGAGGCAGCCAATCAATGATTCTCATCATTCGTGTTCCTATCTCTCTCTCTGAAAGCAATAAAAATATTTAAAAAAACAAACAAAATAAAAATCAATCCCTGCCCTCATGGAGCTTACTCTTTAGGGTGGGAATGCAGAGACATATATAAGTCAACACATATTTCTATTCACATTCATGTTTAATGTGAATTCACATATCTCTCAAAGCTATGTCAGTATTTAAAACATTATCAGTTGACTTCAATTTTCATTATTGATTTTTTAATATAGAAATATATATAAAAGAACATAATGATCATGTGATGACTTAAAGCAGCAAGCACGCTTGGCAGAAACACTAGCAGCTCAGTGAACCCATTGTGGTTGCATTTTTCCAGGCTCGGTGGGATCCACAGCGCAGTGCCTCACCTGCCACGGAGGCCCAGGCATGAGGCCTCGTGTACTCTCTCTGCCACCAGCAGCCACTGGAATGTACATTACAGGACGGCCCTGGGTTATCCTTTAAAGAAGGAAAACTGGCACCATCACGAGTTTTCCTGCAGTCACTGCACAGCGCAAAGGGACCCTCCAAGAAAGAGAAGTCCACCATCTGCCACATCAGAATTGCTTTTCTCGGATGGGCAGGTGGAGGCAGAAATTACAGGTATCTGTGGACTTCTCCTGAGAAACCCTTGACTTGCCGCAGCGTGTTATTGGCCCAAAGAACAATTTGAAGAGATACAACTCATTTTCTGTTTTGAATCGACGTGGTGGCAGATGGAGGCCCCTGACTGCCTGCTGTAGACCTGCAGACAGCGGTGGTTTAAGTGTGATGACACGGAGCTTCAGATGTCTCCTTTCTTCTGTGCATCTTCAGCAGCATCTGTCCTCTTCTGTACCTACTTCCTTGGGACCACCAGCGACTGGTCCAGCCACAGAGGAGGAAGTAGGGTATGAGCTAGTTATCTTTGCAAAGGCTGAGCAACGCAGCTCTTGAAATGCTTGGGAAGGTACTGGCAGCTCTGCCTGGCCGTACAGGTATTCTAACACAGGAGAGCTGTGTCACTACCACCTGATATTCCAGGTCAGTGCTATTGTCAAAAAACCAACTAAGAGCATTTACCAAGTGTTGCAGGAAGCACTCCTTAGAGGTACCATTACTTCATGATAACTTTTTTAGTTTGTTCCAAAGTTAAAATAAGTAACTAATGAAGCATTATTATTCTACTAGAGGCCTGGTGCATGAAAATTTGTGCACTTGGGAGGTCCCTCAGCCCAGCCTCCACCTTCTCACAGTCCGGGAGCCCTTGGGGGATGTCTGACTAACGGCTTAGGCCCTTAGTCGGACATCCTTAGCACTGCCGCAGAGGCAGGAGAGGCTCCCACCAGCGCCGCTGTGCTGGCCAGCCACAAGCCGGGCTTCTGGCTGAGTGGCGCTCCCCCTGTGGGAGAGCACTGACCACCAGGAAGCAGCTCCTGCATTGAGCGTCTGCCCCCTGATGGTCAGTGTGTGTCATAGCGACTGGTCCTTCCTGGTGGTTCCCCTGTTAGGGTCAATTTGCATATTATCCTTTTATTATATAGGATTGGTCTGAAAACCAAAATATCTGTTATTTTCATTTTCACTGTTATGGCCCTTTCACATTGCTAAACCTCGCTTGCTCTAGGAATGTTCTGGAATGATACAATGCAGATGGGAATGTAGGTGCATATACTCATTGCACACGCACATCACAACGATGTACATAGTAGCATGTATGGTCCTTGCATGAGACCTGGAGCTGGAGGGGTTGCTGTGGTTCTCCTGGCCCCTTCTGAGTAGCTGCCCTGCTTTCTTACGGAAATGATGGGCCAAGGCTGTCTCTCTTTTGGCTTTGGGCTGGATTTGTGCGCTACATCTTGATTCTAAGAAAATGAATGGGAATTTTTCTCTTAAACAAAACTCACCTGTAAACTAGGTATGCTCATACTTCTTTGTCCTTGCTCAGTTGACATATATGGAGAGAGAGAAGTATATGTATGTGAATATATAGGTGTATAGGTGTATATACATATATATATATAGAGAGAGATACATAATGTCTAGGAATAGGTATACACATAGAGGGGTATATATACTAGTAGATGTAGGCATATACACATATGTACATATATGTACTTCTGATGAAGTTGAAAATGTCCCACACGTTCCTACCCCTCTTTATTATTATTCTTGTAGGTTGGCACATTCCCACTGCCCAGAGGCCCTTTGGTAGGACAATGGTGCATCCTATATGTTCGAGAACCTCTTTATTACATGCCACTTCTTTGATTCATCCCTTCTTTCCATTCCCAGGTTGCAGCTCACCTGTTGGTTCTGGTTATTTTTCTTCATTTTAAATTTTAAAAGTTTTGAAGTTTCTTATACCTCAAAGTCTTTAAATGGAGACTTGTTTCTTAAGCAATTTCCTTTGAAGTCAGAGGAGCTGAAATAGGATCGCAGATAGCGATCAGGAGCCTGAAGGCCAGCACTCCCCCTGGGACTGGAGGCCCGAGACGTTCAAATAAATCAATAAGCAAACAAATGCGTTGTTTCCAGGGCACAGGCACTGTTCGTTTTGATATCTCAGAATAAACATCTCGTCACCACATGCATTATTCAAACTCGGAAAGATAAGTGCCTGCAATGGCCGACACCCCGGCTCCTTTGATAAACAAGAAGGGCAATCTTTGCAGCTTTTCACTCATTATTTTCTGATTGGAGAGAAATTTACATATAATCACAACTGCTGTATGAAATAGGAGACATCCATTCTAATCATGTAATAATCCATTTTAAAAGCCATGTATTACAGCTTTAAAATAGCGATCGCCCTTTAATTAACAATTGCCATTATTGTGACTGAAATTTTAAAGTATTATTGAAGTTATATTAGGGTATACTATTCAAATCATCTATTACATTATATTCCATCTATTCCATATTATTGTCTTATTGTCTCTACATTTTCTTGTCAAACTAAAATTCTTTCTTTCATTTAATATATTAGGGGTCCAGTGCACAAATTTGTGCACCTTGAAAGGAAATTTGGGCTGCGAGGCTGTGGTGGGCACAGCGCCAGGTCTCAGCCCATCCTCTGTGCCCCTGCACGGCCCCTCCCGCCTTGGCCACCGGTCCCCTGTCTGCCAGCAGCCCCGTTCCTGCCACTGCCACTCCCACGTGCTGATGGCCCAACCCGCTCGCGCCCACTGATAGCATGGAACGACTGGGGCCAGCACCAGCAGCAGATGTGAGCGGGGCTGGTGCTGTCAGCAGGTGTGAGCGGTGGCTGCTGCCCCAATCACCCCTCAGGAGCAGGGGGAGGTCAAGAAGCCCTCAGGGGCAATCGGGGCCAGCAGATTGGGACAGGCACTGGGCACCAGCAGTGGGTGTGGGCAGGGCTGGCGCTGGCAGTGGGTGCGAGTGGCAGCTCTAGTGCTGGCAGCAGGTGAGAGCGCCGGGCAGGACCATGGTGTGTGGGAGCAAATAATTTTTAGTAACCACCAGAGGCTCACCCCGATGACAGCAACCGGTGCCCCCCCTTGGTCTGGCACACCCCCTCACCTGCTCCACCATCCCGCCGCGGCCAACACCCGCCATGTTTCGTGCTCTGATGCCTGCTGCTGATGCCTGCCATGTCCCGCACGCGCCCCCTGGTGGTCAGCACACATCATAGTGACCGATTGTTCTGTTGTTTGGTTGTTCTGCCGTTCGGTCTATTTGCATATTAGCCTTTTATTATATAGGATACTTGTGAGTATTATCAAATTTTGAGGTTGATATTAAGACCTTTAAGATTATTGATTTAATAAAGATTTAAAAACCAAATAATGTTAATTTAATTTAATTTTTTCATCACCATTTATCTCCTTTATGCCGTCTTCTGAGCCACTCCCTCTCTAACTCTCCCACAATCACTACACTATTGTCTGTGTCCATGAGTTCCCTCTCTCTCTCTCTCTCTCTCTCTCTCTCTCTCTCTCTTTTATTCTTTTTTGTTTAATTCTTCCACCACCCCCACAACTCCCTGCCCCCAGCTGTCTGCTGGTCTCTATCTATGAGTCTGTTGCTATTTTGCTGGGTAGTTCAGTTTGTTCATCAGATTCCACGTGTGAGTGACATCAGATGGAACTTGTCTTTCTCTGACCGGCTTATTTCCCTCAGCATAATGCTCTCCGGGTCCGTCCAGGCTATTGCAAAGGGAGAATTTTCTTCCTTTTTATGGCAGAGTAGTGTTCCAGGGTGTACATGTCCCACAGCTTTTTACCCACTCATCCACTGACCGGTACTGGGCTGCTCCCAAACCTTGGCTATTGTAAATAACACTGCAATGAACATGGGGTGCACATATTATTTTGAATCAGTGTTTCAGGGTTCTTCAGAAAAATTCCCAGAAGTGGAGTCGCTGGGTCATAAGGCAGCATTTTTAATTTTTTGAGGTAACTCCATATGGCCATAAATCACTTTTATTAACTTAAAAATTGAGCTTTGTTGCATCAGCCTTAACAATCATAGATATTAATGATGTGTTGTGGTTGCAATAAAAAAAAACTATTTGAAACTAGGAAGTTAGACTTTCTAACTTTATCAAAGACATTATTTGTTTTCTAAACTTTTCTTTAACAGTGGGATTCTTCTGGGCACACAGGGCAGGCACGCTCCCAGGACACTGCTTCCCATGGCTCACGGTGTGTTGCTCCCACTGGCTGCCTCCTGACAAGAGGCCATAAGTGTGCAGGGCAGATGGCGTGCCTCGTGTGCCCAGGTCCTGCAGGGGCTGAGCGTGGCGGTGGGGACTCAGCTCACGTTTGATGGATGCGTGAGCATCTAGATAAGCCCGTCTGGATATTTTTGAAATACCTAAGCTTAATGTTCATCGTATGTTCCTCTTTTTGTCCAATGCAGTTATTAAAATTTGTGTAGCAGATTCTGTTCTAGGGCCCTGAGCGTGGAGTGGCAGCTCAGAAAGCAGCACGCATTTGCACAGTTAACTCTTCCCAGGATGTCAACCGTGTGACAGCAGGAGGAAGCATGTGTTTCAGTCCAATGTCTAGATGAGGGAACCCCAAAATCACAGTTAAAATCAGAGTTTCTAAGTGCAGTCTGGAAGCTCCAAATGGGACATAGCGGCTCGCCAGATGGATGCCAGTGTTCCTTCTTGTAGGGAAGGATTCTGAAATCTCTACGCGGATGCTCATCGCCTCAGGCTCTCCTGCTACCCAAGAGATCATTACTGTTTTATTGCAAAATGTCACAATTACTTCAGGCTCGCTGCAGGACGTGCATAGACTGTTTCATGCTGTTCTCTGTAGGCCCATCTTGCAAAAGTTTTGCAAAAATAAGGGGAAGATACAAATTTAAATATGTGCATATGTAAAGAATATAATGAATATTCTTACATATAAATGCTAAACAATGTCTATAACTGACACCTGGAAGGATTTCAATTTTCAGCAAACTGGGCGGTAGGGGACGATGTTATATGAAAAAGAGAGGATATGTTAAGTAACTTTTTGGCATAAAAATTATGCCTATCTTTTCAAAGCCTTTTCTTGCTTTAGATTTTTGGAGCAAATTTTTGAAGTGATTTGTAATGTATATGTTATACCACGTGCCCACATTGGTTTCTCCTTCCTGTCTCTCCTAGTTTCACGGTTTTTCATGAGCCACACGCTCTCTTTCAAAGAAGGAAAAGCAGGTTGCCCCTGTGTTGGGACTCTGCCCAAAGCCTGGGTGTCTGCAGCCCATCAAGGCTCACCTTTGCCTGCCCCAAGAAGGCAGGGCGGCTCATCATTTCACATTAAAGCACTCCTGCTTCAACAGTTCTGGGATGGAGTAGAGCTGCGTATTTTGTTACCCTTTCAATGAGCAAGGAAAATAGGAAGATCTTATGTCAAGACTAGAGGCCCGGTGCATGAAATTCGTGCACAGGTAGGTCCCCTTGGCCTGGCTGGCAATCAGGGCCAATCAGGGCCTTCCTTCCCTCGGTTGCTGGCTGCCAGCCAGGTCCTTCCTTTGTTCTATGCCGCCCCCTAGTGGTCAGTGCATGTCATAGCGAGCGGTCAAACTCCCAAGGGGACAATTTGCATATTAGCCTCTAATTATATAGGATGTACGTGTTTGTAAACAGAGTCAGGCTGTTTTATGGGTCTCATTGATGAGTCATTGGCTCACCTACTGGGTAAGTGACTTCGGGGATCACAAATGGCAAGTTGTGAAAAGCATTAAAAATGGTTAACTTCTGCTTCCAGGGCCATCTTTCTTGACTCCGTGAGCTGAGACTTTGGTTGAGGCATAAAGCAGCAGTTCACATAGAGACACTCTGGATATAGCAGGAGGCGCACCTCGTTAGAAGGTTAATGTTGGGGACTCAGTCTCACAGCATTGGTGAAGTGAGTGGCCGTCCTCAGAACTGAGCCTGCTGGGACCATGGCCCCTAACAGAGGACGTTATGTTGACAGAACCGATAAAGTCAACAATGTCAACTATTCACAAAGACGACACAAACCCAGCAAGCATGTGGTTTCCTCTCATTGCTCAGAAGTTGTGCGTCTGTAGGGAGGTTAAGCCTTCGCTTGCTTTTGCAACATAGCTTGTTTTCTAACACAGGCGAATGAAGCCCGTCATATAAATGAACACACACCTGGTGCTCAGGCTGTAAAGAAAATCAGTTACAAAAACACCCTCTAACCACTTAGTCTTTATTGCGATCTTAACTTTTATAAATGTGACTTAGCAAGACAGGAAACTGACTCGATTTCCTGATGCTTTTCCGTATGACTTGCTGACCCCATCCAAAGCCTGGCATCCAGGTGTCAGTCAAGGCAATAGTCCCCCCACCTAACGTGTTTCATGGGACTTTCAAGGTTTATCGCACTTCGTTCCCAGCCTGTAGAGGGGCACTTATCATTGTGAACACAAGGCTGGCTTTGCTAGTCTTCATCCCACGCTGAGAACTTCAGAGTTTTATCCCAGAGGCGATGGGGAACCTTTGATGGTGGTGTTTTGAAATTCCAAGGTTTCTTTGGAACTTAGGTGGAGGCAAGCATGGAGGCAGGGAGGTGGCTTAGGAGGCTGCCGCTGTCTTCTGGACAGAGGACAGTCAGGCCCTGGCCCACCAGGAGGGGCCGTGGTTGATCAAGATTAAACAGGTAGACTTGATAGGCCTGGGGGTCCGGTGGCCTGTGGGGGTCAAGATGAAGGAGTAGGGTCATAGCTCAGTGACTGTTAATGAATCCAAGAGGGAAAACAGATTTTTAGAATAATATTTTGAAAGTCTGTTGAGTTTGGGGTTGCAATGGGACATGTAAGAAGAAATGTCCAACGGGTAGATTTTTACATGAAAACCTGCTAAGAGAGGTCTGTGTGGGAGATGAAGTCCTTTGCACCACAATGGCAGAGGTAGTTGAAGACATAAGTGTGTATACACTGAGTGGCCAGATTATTATGACCACCCCATCAGTACTTCATTGACACTTCCAAAAATACTGAATATTGAAAACTTCCTGAGCAAATACTCTCAAGGTTTTATTATTATTATTATTATTATTATTATTTGCATAACTAATTCACTTCATTGTACTGATGGGGTGGTCATAATAATCTGGCCACTCAGTGTAGTCTCACCTGATGGAAGACTGTAGAATGCAGAGCAAATCAATTGTAGAGCAGAATGGCATCTTTAATACAATGGCCTGTCTAAAATAAGACTTTTTTTGCTCTTTTCTTTTCCCGCGCTTTTTGATCATTTAAATAATTAAATTTACCCATGAAACAAAAGTGTGAACTCTAGATATTGAGAATGACATAAATTTATAGTTATTGCTAGTAATTAATATTTATTGGATATCTGTGATGTAACAGTCACAGTCCCGCAATCCTGGACCCGCGTCGGCAAACCCACCCTGGCTCTCTGGAACCGGGACTCCTTGCCGTGAGAGATCTCTTAGTTTTAGATAGTTTCACTCACCGAACTCAGTCTCTCCTCGTTTTGTTTCAGGTCATATTCTCTCTGTTATCATCTTAAATTGCTTCCAGAGGGACACTGATCACACGCAACACGCCATAGCAGCCTGGAGGCTCCCAGAAGCCAAGCAAAGGGTCATGTTCCCATGTTGAGGTCTCCACACATTAGTGAACATATTTCAAGTTGTCCTCAAACATCAGGAGGACCCCTGAAGTTAGAGAAACCCCTGTCCATTTTCCCTATTTTCACAGAACCATAGAAAACTAATGTTAGTGGAACCGGGGTTTTATTTAAGCATTGTATCCATCAGTAAGTCTTCAGGTGAAAAGGGAGGGCTAAAATACAATAATTGATTTAGATTTTTCAATATTTTGAAAGATGAAGACTGTATTTCTTCCTATACAGCACTTTCATTTTATTTTTTAATTTTTTCAAATATACTTTTATTGATTTCAGAGCAGAAGGGAGAGACAGAGAGAGAGATATATACATCAATGATGAGAGAGAATCCTTGATCGGCGGCCTCCTGCATGCCCCATAATGGGGATCCAGCCCACAACCCGGAGATGTACTCTGACCGGGAATCAAACCATGACCTCCTAGTTCAGTGATGGCGAACCTATGACACCCGTGTCACCTCCTTTTTTTGGTTGATTTTTCTTTGTTAAATGGCATTTAAATATATAAAATAAATATAAAAAATATAAGACTTTGTTTTACTATGGTTGCAAATATCAAAAAAATTTCTATATGTGACATGGCACCAGAGTTAAGTTAGGGTTTTTCAAAATGCTGACACACCGAGCTCAAAAGGTTTGCCATCACTGTCCTAGTTCATAGGTTGACACTCAACCACTGAGCCATGCCAGCCAGGGATCCCTGAAATTTTCTTTTAAAAATATCACAGAAAAATCATTTAAAGCTGCAAAACTGAAACTAAGAATTCATCTGCTTCTACTTAGTCCCCCCACCCCTTCCCCCAATAAGAGGGGAAAAAATGAAGTGGCCTTTTTTTTTTTTTTTTCCCAATGCAGCATCCAATACTATTTTACCATTATTTTCAGTGTGATAGTCAAACAGAAGCGATGAGTTCCTCATTTTTTCTATTTTCTCACCATGGAGTAACAGCCTGAGCCGCACGATGGCAGGGGCTCTGCTCATTCTTTCTCACTTGAATCCCTGGTTTCCACCAAATTCCTGACCCATTTTATGGGCCTTTCACAACCACTTGCGGAATGAAAGAATTTCGAATATTGTCACATTTTAGAAAATAGTTTAAATTCTTGGTGTTTCATGTGCACCCGCTTCTGCTGACATTGGATTGAAGTGCTGGTGCCCTGCACCCCAGTAAACACAGCGCAGGAGACGTGTGGGCAGCGAGGCTCTGTTGTGGTGACAGGGTTTCCCCAGACAAGCGGGGGGCTTTGGGAGGAATGCTGTGGTTCTGGTGGCGTTTCTGCAATCACGCACCGCTTCAGCCAATGGACTCCGGCGCCGTTTTATATCTAAGGGGCTTTTCTAGGGCTTTGAAATTCACGTTTTCAGCAATTTCAATTATGTGCATCGTGGGCTAAGCACATTCCACTTTGAAAGTTCAGGAAAATTATGATTAGTGGTTGGAGACACAACTAGGAACCTATCTTTAAGTGAGTTCAAAAAAGAACTCAGACCAGTACAAAGGCCTGGGGAATCAAGTACATTTTTTTTTTTAAATTTAAAAATCAACTTTTGAAGTAAAGAGATCAAACATTTCATTTAGGACTAGTGTTTCGTTCCACATAGCTGTTGGTTCTCACTGTAAGAGGTTATTGGCATTTTTTTGCCAGTTATATAACTTGGATTTTGCAAGGACCAACAGTAATACTGCCACCACAGTGTCTGCAGGGGAATTAACTCGATGCCACTCAGGAGTCATTTTGTCCATTGGAAGGAGGCTGGGTTACATCTCGATTCTTAGCCAAAATAATGACTGTGAAACTGCTGGCTGAGTTATTGCAGAAAGGAAAGAGATCTTAGAAAAGTCGATAAATTACTATTTAAACTATGTGCTCAGGATGTGTGTTATAAGACGCCATTGCTTTGCTAGAATAATCCATGCTTACTATTTATACATGCAAATGAAACAGTAAAATAAAATAAAATACACCCAATGTCTACAATTAAAAAGAGCCATTATGAACAACCTATGAATATCAGTTCAGATCTCTCTCTAAACATAGTGGTGGGGGAGTAGAACTTCCATTAGTTTTACACCAATCCCCACGCCCCTTCCATACGATACAGTGCTGTCAGCACTGGTGGAAGGAGAAGAAGTGGACGATACGCGTAGCCATGTTTGGGGGGTGCGAGCATCATCGCGACTGGGCGGCGGTGACTCTGAGCCCGGATGCACAGGGGCACTGTTCCCGTAGATGATTCAGCTGCTGACGCAGGGGGCGTGGGACGCGGCCTGATGGGGCCAGGCATGGGCAGCCTTTTGCGTGGGACTATCTGTTAAAGCTCCTTTGTGTAGGGAACAGCCTGGGAAGGTAGAGTTGGTGTTTCCTTTAGCAGCAAAACGAAGGGTTTTCGACTGAGTGTTTAATGAAGATAGTGTAGTCTTAACCGGTTTGGCTCAGTGGATAGAGCGTCGGCCTGCGGACTGAAAGGTCCCAGGTTCGATTCCGGTCAAGGGCGGGCACATTCCCAGTAGGAGGTGTGCAGGAGGCAGCTGTTGATCAATGTTTCTCTCTCATCGATGTTTCCAACTCTCTGTCCCTCTCCCTTCCTCTCTGTAAAAAATCAATACTATATATATATATATATACATATATATATATATATATATATTTTTTTTTTAAGATAGTGTATCTCTCCAGGAAAAAGTTTGGGCTGGGTTGCTTGTGGCACTTGTGTAAAAACAGGGGCAAAAAACCGGGGCCCCCTAGGCTTGAGGTGTCTCAGCTCTGACGCAAAGCCGTGGCATGCACAGCATCTAGCTCCTCTCTGCCGTGCAGCTCAGAGGCCAAGTGGGGCCGACATGAGCACAGAGTTCCTGCTTCGGGCCATGTCCTGAGTAGCAGGTCCTTCATCTCTGACCCAGGAGCCTCGTGTCTTCCCCCAGAATCCAAGAAGCTGTGGCAGGCTCACTTATTTGTATAAAAATAAAGTGTCAAACTCTTCTCAATTCTTGACAGGAATGTGCTTTAAAGTAGAAAAACTGGAGAAATAATAGAAATATCCATTAATAGTGAGCTGATAATAAAAAAATGGTCCATCTATTAAATGAAACAGTATGCAGCCATTAAAAAGTGTTCAAAATGTAATTTACCAACATAGAAAGAAAATAAAAAATAGATTACTAAACAAAACATGCACTTTAATGTTTATTGCCTATTGTGTGTTTCTAGTTCTGGGGAAAATGGCATAGTGTATAAGTATCAATGTTGTCTACATACATTGACAAACCCTGGCTGGAACAGACCATCATCTTCAAGTTGGTAATTTCTTGAGAATGGGTATGAGTGGAAGATTAGCACAAATGATGAAAAAGTGCATTTAATACAAGTCTAAATGTTTAATTGTTAAATGTCAGATGAGACTTTGCAATTGAAAACATTTCAAATACTAACAAACCATAATAAGAATTCTGACTTTCAAATTAGATCCAGGTGGCTGTGAGTCCTGGCTATTACTCTATCCATCTGTGTGACCTCGAGCAAGCCATTGGACCTCAATGAGTTCAGTTCCCTCATCATAAAACAGGTATATCAACACTGTCCTCGTCTGCTGGTGCAAAGGATTTAAAGTAGGTGCAGGCTTAGCCCAGCTGCTGGCACAGTGGGCATTCATGTAGTTATTTTTAAATTTTTTAAAAAATTTATATGGTAAAATGAACTTTTCTGGCTTTTCAAAATGTCATGTCTTTTCTAAAATTAAAAACAAGAAGACAAGGCAGGACAATAAATTGGTCTTCTTTTATGAATCCTGGCAACAATATGTAGGTGGTGTTATAAGAGATGAATGGTTTTTTCCTTTGGAACAAATCCTAGGGTTCTCAGACATCAGCAGAAAAGAACAATTGAGGGAAAATGTTGAGATGTGGACGATCAGCTGATCCTGAGATGTTAATTCTGTTTCTAAGTTGTTTTTCCTTGGTATATGCAAATTCTGATCATTGGTCTTTCTCACTCAAAAGACTGATTCTCTTTGCTTGAATTTGTTAAAACTTAGTCCTTCTGTGTGTGTGTTTAAAAGGGACGGGTGCCTGTTCCTTACAAAGTTGTTATAATGTTGAAGTGA
>NW_005871640.1:446129-454182 GCF_000147115.1 Myotis lucifugus
CTTATGTCCAAACTCCAAATCACTTCTCCAAAAATGATCAATAACAAGTGCATACAGTTAATGTCAAATAAAGGAAAAGGGAAAGAAGTGCATTTTTTATATTGCAATCTGAGAACACAGATTTTAACCAGTCCTTGTTTAAAATAATGTTTTTCCCCTTGTAAAGGCTATGAGTGGGAATGTTTAAATACATTGTGGAAAGTTCCAGGTGTTTTTAAAAATGAGACAGCTAAGCATGCAATGACATGGAGGGACTTCCAGAATACAGTAGGTTAAAAAAGCAGGTCAGTTATGCTAAGCGAAATAAGCCAGTCAGAGAAGGACAAGTATCACATTTCCTCACTCATAACTAATGAACAAAATAAACTGATGAACAAAATAGATCCAGATACATAGAAGCATGAAACAGATAGAGGTAAAGAGATTAACCATGGAGCTTATCTATACTAATAAAAGGGTAATATGCTAATTAGACTGGACATCTTCCCAACATCCTTCTGGATAAAGCCACGGTGGCAGGGGCCGAGGCAGAGGTGGTTAGGGGCTATCAGGCCAGGAGGAGAGCAGTTAGGGAGAGATCAGGCCAGCAGGGGAGCAGTTAGGGGACGATCAGGCCAGCAGGTGAGCAGTTAGGAGGCAATCAGGCCAGCAGGGGAGGGCAGTTAGGGGTGATCAGGCTGGCAGGGGAGGGAAGTTAGGGGGCAATCAGGCTGGTTGGCAGAGATGGTTAGAGGCGATAAGACAGGCAGGCAGGCAAGTGGTTAGGAACCAGCGGTCCTGAATTGTGAGAGGGATGTCTGACTGCCGGTTTAGGCCTGACCCTGTGCCTAAACCATCAGTTGGATATCCCCCGAGGGGTCCCGGTTTGGAGAGGGTGCAGACCAGGCTGAAGGGCCCTCCCCCCGCGCAAATTTCATGCACTGGGCCTCTAGTCCTATATAATAAAGGGTAATATGCAAATTGACCCTAACACGGAACAATGGAATGACCGGGAAAGACTAGTCGCTATGATGCACACTGACCACCAGGGGGCAGATGGTCAACACAGGATCTGCCTCCTGGTGGTCAGTGTGCTTCCAAAGAGGAGTGCCGTTCAGCCAGAAGCTGGATCATGGCTGGCCAGCACAGTGGAGGTGGCGGGAGCTTCTCCCGCCTTTGCGTCAGCACTAAGGATGTCTGACTAATGGCTTAGGCCCACTCCCCATGGGAACCATTAGTCGGACATCCCCTGAGGTCTCCCAGGCTGCCAGAGGGATGTCTGACTGCCAGCTTAGGCCTGTTCCCTGGGAAGCTGGCCTAAGCTGGCAGGTGGACATCCCCCAAGGGGTCCCAGACTGTGAGAGGGTGAAGGCTGGGCTGAGGGACCCCCCCCCGAGTGCATGAATTTCCATGCACCGGGCCTCTAGTATGCATACAGGCACAGCCCATGGACACAGACAATAGTGTGCTAAAGGCCTGGGAGGGACAGGTGTGGGGGATCAATCATAAAAATGAAACAAAGGGGACATCTGTAATACTTTCAACAATAAAGATAAATTTTTAAAAAAAGAAAAACAAGTCATGGAATCTATATATATAAAAAGCCTGTGATCGTGACGCCCTAACGCCGTAACGACCAATCAGCAGGAGGCTGTGTATACAGCAAGGCGCATGCTGGTGGGCGGGGACTTGATGCTGCGTATGCACAGGCGCCGGTGGGGACTTGTCCAGGAGGTGCATTGGGATAGTCCTGCAGCACCGGCCGTGGGGCGGGACTCCAGGACTCGGGGCGGTCCCGCGGCATGCCAGCTTTGTGAGGTGGGACATGGGGCAGTCCCGCGGTACGGGCGGGGTCCCGAGTCTCGCACGATTTTGCGCACTGGGTCACTAGTAATTACATAAGTTGCCTAATGTGAAAGAAAGGTCAAAATGTGCAGGTGTTAAACGTTCTGCCTTTTATGCTTTTTTTAACTTTAGAGATTTTTATTTACATATGCAGTTTCAAAAACTAGCCAGAATAGTTCTAATTTTAAGCCCCTTTTCTTGATGTGTTGCCTAAAAAAATGATGAGCCCCTTCATTCTGCACATCTAGGCCTTTTTCCATTCACAAATGTTTTCTTCTAGTCTATCTTCAATCGTTCACCTATTCAAAGGTGGGTCACGAGAAAGCAGAAAGTGAATAAGACACGTTTGTTTTAGGGTTTTCCTGTGATCCTTGCTCACATTTATTGAGGGCGCTCTACCTGCCAGGGAAACTCATTATGTCCTCACAGGGGACGTTGGAAGCTATTAGAAGCATCCATGTGGTACAGATCAGAAAGTTGAGGCACAGACAGGTTCAGTGCCTTGCTGCAGGTGCCCAGCCTGAAAGAGGTAGAGCCAGGGTTTGAGTCTAGGTGGTTTGAGTTGAGTGCACACTCTAATTAAGCATTCACTTGAGAACTTCCGAGTAGTTACCACATGCGATAGTGTACCTTTCATGGGAACACTGCATGTGGGCCTCTGTTTTCTGTCCCCCCAGATTTTCATCCCTCTACTTCCTTGCTTTTCTAGGGGAGGAGGGTGGATATCTTTTTCTCTTCAAGCTCAGAGGGGATAAGGTGCATTTATCACTCACATTGCTGATTCAGCTTTTCAGGTCATCCATTCTGCTTGCATGTGCCTCTAGCATGGATTTGAAATCTACTAAATCTACTGTTATGTTTCTCTTGACTGGAAATTTGTTTGATCTCACTGCTCTCACATTTATTTTCATTTTATTGCTTATTAATCTCATAATTAGGTTTTATTGTAATGTAGGAAGTTGTACTTAGCTACCCATGGTATAGCTGGGGATGAACTGAGTAGATTCCTGCTGGAATAACTAGGAATCTCTCTTTCTGAATGTCATAAAGCCACATGGCCTTAAAAAAGAGTGAGGGAGGGCCCTCACTGGTTTTGCTCAGTAGATGGAGCATCGGCCTGTGGGACTGAAGGGTTCCATTCCAGTCAAGGGCACATGCCCAGGTTGCAAGCTCGATCCCCAGTAAGGGGCATGCAGGAGGCAGCCGATCAATGATTCTCTCTCATCATTGATGTTTCTATCTCTCTCTCTCTCTCCCTTCCTCTCTGAAATCAGTAAAAAAATGTTTTTAAACAAAGAGTGAGGAAGGTACATAATATAAATTCTGCAAAGTACACACACGAATTTTACATAAGAACTCCACCATCTATAACCATGTTCAGATGCCGTAACCTCTCATCATATTAGATATGTCCTTGTGTTTCAGTTTCCAGAAGCAGATATATGAGACACATATAACCGAGATATAGTTTAAGTGATTCCTTACATGTTTGTCAGGATTTTTTAATGTAGGCAAAGGAACGTCTGATGGGCAAACCGGCCTTGCTGCATCTATAATTACTGCTGTCGACGCTTCCAGCCGGAGACGATCTGTTTTCGCATTTCCCATCCTCTGTCCTGCGTGTGTATTTGTCACTGCAGCTGGGACTCATTTATTTCTAAAGCCGCAGCTCAGCGTGTAGGGGCTATTTGATCAAAAACAACATTTGAACAAGACCAAAATAGCCAAGGCAAGGGAAAATGGAGTTATATAACAATGTTAGAGCTTTTTTTGGAAGCAGCGTTGAAAAAGATTACCCATTTGTATAGTTCCAAAAACCAAATAATAATTATGGTGGCATTGTTCTGTTGTCCGCATCGTTCAGATCTGGACTGGCAAACCAGAAAGAGAAAAGTGAATTATCCCTCATTATCTTGTTTGATTTGGCTCTTTAAATGGTCAATATTGCTAAATTGCCCTTTGGGTGGGAGGAAATTAGATTCTATCATAAGCCACTAAAGGTCTCTTTTCATGGATGGGTGTGTTTGTTTTTATATTTATTTTTATTTATTGATTTGAGAGAGAGAGATATCAATTGTTGGTCCACTTATTTATGCATTCATTGGTTAATTCTCGCATGCACACTGACCAGGGAGCCAACCTGAGACCTTGGCATATGGGGACGGTACTCTAACCAACTGAGCAGCCTGGCCAGGGCCTGGTTAGGTGTTTTGTTTTTGTTTTAATTCGCAAGGCCCAGAATGCTGGACTAAAGAGGCAATTATAAATCTAATTATGGGTCATTTATGCCATAAATGTAACATATAATTAATGGTCATTTATGCCATGAACTTAACATAGCATATAGATTAGTACATAATAAACTTCCAAATGCTTCGACAGAGGCTGCAGGATGTTGATATAAAGTAAGTGGTAAATTCACCAACTTGGAAGTAACCAGTGTCGATGTTAACCGCTCAGAAATTTACAAGGCACTCATAAATACTGAAAAACTCCAGGAGCTGAAGTAAATTTGATTTGAGACAATAAGAGTTAAGATATATACTTCTGACATTAATTTTTGTGCCAAATGTATTTTTTATATTTTTATTTGTTTCAGAGAGGAAGGGAGAGGGAGAGAGAGAGAGAGAGAGAGAAACAGTGAGAGAGAATCATTGATTGGCTGCCTCCTGCATGCCCCATACTAGCAATCAAGCCGGCAATCCAGGCTTGTGTCCTGACCGGGAATTGAACCTGTGACCTTTTGGCTAATAAGTCGACACTCAACTACTGAGCCACACCACCTGGGTGTGCCAAATATATTTCAATTAAGATAACTGCCCCTTTTTTTTACTTTGTGAAAGACCACCAGATTTTGATATAAGGACACTTTGAATAATAATCCTATAGATTAAGCCCAGAGTTGAATAAATAAAAAAATATATAGTATGAAGCCAGCATTGCTGGGCACTTGAATAAATTTGAGGATTAAGGAAATCTTCCTTGTAACAGTTTCCATTATCTTCTAATAGCATGATTGGATTGGATGAAATAAACGCTCTATTGAGACAGCAGTTGGCTTTCCTAACACCCCCCCCCCATAGTCTACTTTGGGGACGGTTTGTCCCTTGTCCTCATAGTTCTGGTAAGGTGATTGGGCATGAGATTGATCACGTGTCCCCAGCTGGGCCAACCATGTCACTGAATCACTCTGCACTCAGCTATTGAGGCCCAGCTAGCCTGTGGCCAACACCAGGAGTGAGGCCAGTTTGGTTCCTCCCTGATGTGTTTCTGAGTGAGAATGGTGACCACGAGCTGAGTCAATAGCACAAAAGTGACCTAAAGTCATTGGAGGTGGAGTTGCTGTTACATGGATGGAGACAGGCAATGGCGGGGGAGCATGGGTAAGAGAGCAAGATAATTCTTTCTGATGAGATCATCGAGTCCCTGAGGCCAGCCACATCCATAGACACCTCAAAAGTGAATATATATTCCTTTTATTATTTAAGCTCTTTTGAGTTGTATCAATGTTCCCATGGACTGAATAACATAACCAATTACTGAGGGAGATCTGACTAATAAAAAATGGTTTGCCACAGAACTGGAAATAGAACGTTACTTTTGGCATTGATAATATCTCCTGTGCGGCTGAAGCAATTTGTGGGATTTAGTGTTCAATGTCCCCGGCAATATA
Organism: Myotis lucifugus; assembly: GCF_000147115.1. Taxonomy (NCBI): domain Eukaryota; kingdom Metazoa; phylum Chordata; class Mammalia; order Chiroptera; family Vespertilionidae; genus Myotis; species Myotis lucifugus. The sequence goes on from NW_005871640.1 coordinate 451,627, forward strand.
GAGCTATCTCGTAGATAAATGCATACCTAGCAGGAAAAATCAGGCTAAGCAAAGGAGCATCTGAGGATGTGGACCATTGTATCAGCCTGGTGGTGGACTAGTACATAATAAACTTCCAAAGGCTTCAACAGAGGCTGCAGGATGTTGATATAAAGTAAGCAGTAAATTCACCAACTAACTTGGAAGTAACCAGTGTCAATGTTCAACCAAACACCTGTCACAATGGAAGTCGGTAACATTGACTGAAGGACCCCAGGTGTCTTCACTGTGGTGTCACCTGTGTCCTAGCGACATTGGTGTCTTCATTGTGCAGGAAGTGAGTGTCGTCAGAATAAGTAATTTTGTCCATGGTCGTCTACCGCCTGGTTCTCACTCCACACCACACAGCCTCTGATAACAAATGACCACCCAATAGCTAAGTTTAATTTGTAGAAATGATAGATGTTGGGAAAAATAAAGAGAATGTCATTTAAAAAGACAGGGCACAACATGTATGAATATCGATGTGACTTTGGGGTAAGAAAGGAAAAACCCAAGTATTTTCTAAAAGGAAAGATAAATATTTTGGAGCACACAAAAATAGAAATGTCAGGTGATCATAAATATCAGGTACAAAAGGCGATAAACGTTTTAAAAACGTAGGACAAATGGTTAATACAGTTTATATATAAGGAGCTCCTGTCAATCAGTGAGAATGTCAATCCTTCAATAGCTCAGAGAGCAGGAGAGATGAGCAGCCAGCTCAAAAAGAAGCACATCAAATAGCAAAACTAAGTTACTAAGATTCATATTAAAATAATGAGAGTGGGGTTTTCCTTTCCCAAAATGGAATGCATATTTTTAAATAACATATTGCACCAAATTACTCTTGAGTGGTACCAGGGGAAACAGCTCTCCAACAGCGGTATCGGGAGTGTACCTGATACCCCCGCTGTACAGCACAGCTTTACCGTGTGTATCGACAACCTTAAAAAGGTGCCGTACCCTTGACATGGTACACTTTGAGGAGCAACTACTACCAATAAATTGATAAGTGAAAATAGCCTAAGACTTAAAGTAAAAGAAGTCTTTGCAATGTTATTTACCATGAAAACTTGGACACACATTGGACATCTCACTGTGAGTGAAGACGGGAGTGCCATCTAACTGTCCGCTGATAACTAAGTGGCGAGGTCCCTGCTCCAGATGACAGAGTCGGGAGCGAGGACTTGCTTGGTGGTGGTGGCCCACAGCCCGCTAGCCAGCCTCCTAACCGCACGCAGCTTGAGCACACAGGCCATTCACTGCGACGCCAAAATAGGACCTCTGGTCTGAGTGACATTCCTAGTTGTCCTCCATCAACAATGGGCATTGGGCGACTCCCTCAGACTTGACTTTTGCTTGTTTGCTCGACTAGTAGCCAATCCCGAGGGCCTGCTTGCCCAGGCCCAGAAGAAAGAGGGTCTCTGGGGCTTAAAAATGGACGGTCGGTCGGTGTTCTGGGCTGACTTGTGCCCCCGCCTCCCTCCCAGGTCATGGGATGAAGCCAGAGCCTCTCCAGAAGGTGACGGTTTGGAGACAGCGCCTTTGAGGAGGTGGCTAAGCCGGGACGAGGCCATTCGAGTGCACCCTGACCCACTTGACAGGTGTCCTTGTGAGAAGAGTGAACGTGGACGCAGAGACCCCCGGGGTGTGCTGCACCAGGAAGACCTAGTGAGGACACAGGGAGAAGAGGGGGAAGCTGACCTGCCATCATCTTGACCTTGCACGTCTAGGCGCTGGAACTGTGAGAAGATGCGTTCCTTTGGCTGAAGGCCCGTCTGTGGAATTCTGTACGGCCGCCCCAGAAGGTGATGTGTTAGAGGGACAGTCACTCCTTACCTGCCCTTCACACCCCTGCGTTTTCGTCTTTCTACTTTTCTTCTTTATGAGTGAATTTTCTATCACGGAAATATGTTTTATGTATTCTTAAAAAGGCTTTTTAAAACAAACAGAAATAACCCCTATGTTTAACAAGCTGAAGTTCAGCTAATGTGTCCTTATGCCACACAACAGTGCCTTTGTCTAAAAAATCCTAAGATTCAGTTCAACAATACATAATGCAATCGGTCCGAATACAAATGGGAAATGAAGTTTTCATATGCTTTGCCCAATTGAAAGTATTCCACATACTTAGGAACAGCCTTAAGGGTGACTTTTTAGAACAGAATTGGAATAGCTCTTGCTTGGACATGGCTCTGCGGCTCCATCCGTTCCATTTTTGATGATTCTTCCTCATCTTCCAAATCTGGTGAGGATGGTAACTTGCACCCTTCCAAGAACATGGCCTCTATTAGCTACTTTTAATAAAATTCTGGCCCAGCCGATGTGACTCAGTGGTTGAGCGTCAACCCGTGAACCAGGAGGTCACAGTTGGATTCCCTGTCAGGGCACATGCCCGGGTTGTACACTCGATCCCCAGTGGGAAGCGTGCAGGAGGCAGCCCATCAGCGATTCTCTCTCATCATTGACGTTTCTATCTCTCTCTCCCTCTCCCTTCCTCTGTGAAATCCATAAAAGTATATTTTAAAAATGAAA
>NW_005871641.1:0-15348 GCF_000147115.1 Myotis lucifugus
AGGTCAGGCCCACAGGCAAGCAGGCCGGCAGGGAGCTCAAATACCTGACCCCTCAAAACCATGTCCTTTACCCTAAATCCTGCTTCCCTAAAGTGTGTGTGGGGGGGTGTGACTGTGCTTGAGAAACAGACCTTAGCCACTTGGTTGTGGGGTAGCCCCTGCCCGGGCAGGGCAGAGGGGTCCCCAGGGGAATGCAGGGCTGCCCATAGCGCAGGTGCTCGGAGCCCGCCTCCCGTGTCCACTCTTTCATACAATTCAGCACAAGGGCCAAGAGGAAAGGGGTCATGTGTCCTGACGAGTGTCTGGTCACCCTCCCAATCCTCAAGGCCGAGGGAGGCCCTCATCCCTACGGGCTCACTGGGGCTGCCTCTGGGGGCTCGGGAAGCAAAAGGAGGCGGCGGCTTTGTTTTCATGCGTTGGTCCTACCCTGAGCTTCTCGGGGCCGGGCCCCACGCCGGGGCCTGCAGTCCCCCGGGGGGAGCCCTGCCCAGGTCCTGTCCTCATCGAGGGCTTGGCTGCATGGCTGACCTTTATTTCCGAGTCTGCGAACGGCTGTGCAGAGGGGTCCCTCCACCAGGGGCTCGGTGGGACGGCGAGACTAGCTCCTGGCTGCACTGGCCATACCCTGTGTCCCCTCCCAGGCCTTGGTCCGGATTCTCCTGACTCCTCAACCCTTTCCCCTAGCCCTCCGTCCCCAGCCCCCGCTGAACTTGACTCATCGTTCAAAGAGGAGACAGAAACCAGCTGAGCCGACCTTGAGCCCCTTCTCGCCACTGAGCCCTCACACCCTTTGTTGCCCACTGCGCCCATCCATGCTGCCCCTTCTGCTCTGAGGGCCAGCCCTCTGCCCGAGCCCTGGTGCCGGCGCTCTGGCCTTCTGGAGCGCGTCACGCCGGCGCATGTCCTCTGTCTTCTGGATGACAGACAGGGTCTCAATCCTGACTGCATCATCCATCAGCAGTCAGCAGGCTCCGTGTCCGCCTTCAACCTTCTTCCTTGACCCACGTTCCTCCCCAGCTCCCCTCACGTCCCCACTGTGCTCCCCAGGGTGCTTCTCGAGAAACGTGCCCTCGCCCTTCTCGCCTCACTCGCCATCCGCGCTGCAGCCCACATCCGTGTGGTCCATCTCCGCCACGCCACCACCTGCCTTGTCAGGCCACCAACACCATACGGTGAATCCAACAAACACTCTGTCTCCACCTGACTCGGTCGCTCAACAGCATTTCCTACTTAAAAACAGTTATTTTAGTAGCTGTGCGGTGCTTGCTACGTGCTGGGCACTCCACGCACTGTCCTGTGCACCTGTCACACCTGTCCTCATGTTGGAGAGCAGGGCGCTAGGGCTCAGAGGGGTTGCCCTGCTGTGTACACCATGGTGGGACCCGGGTTCCACTCGTCCAAGTCCAGAGCCCTCGCTCCCCACTGTTGCATGGGCTCCTGTGTGCACCCCTTCTGCGGCCACCACCGCCCCTCCTGCCCCCTCCCGCCTTGCTGCCCACTCCTTCCGTTTCTTTGGCCTTTCCTCCCGCAGCAGGTTTTAAATGTGGGGCCTCAGCTTCCCGTCCCAACCCTCTCCCTCCTCCACCGACATTCTCTTCCCAGCCATTCGCATCACGTCCCTGGCTTTGAACCCCACCCCCAAATTCCTGCGCCTGACACTGTCATTGCATGTTCTCAGACACCTGACACAGTTCTCATCCACGCTGACCCCACACACCAGCTCTTCCCCAGGCTTCCCGCTGCGGAAAAGCGAACCACCAGCCACTCAAGGGACGACAGCGGTGCCTCAGTTTCTTCATCTGTCAAATGAGGTGAACAGGGCATTCGTGCCCCATAAGGCTATCATGAGGACTAAACAACGCAAGACATAAAGTTCATGGAATACTGTCTGACACACGCACAGTCCTTGATAAGAGTTAGCTACCTGCAAGCTGTAGACCATTAATTAGAACCCACCTCCGGGCAGAGGAAGGGGCAGTCTGAGCAACAAGGGCACTGCGTCAGCAGGCAGGACCGGGACCGCGATCCCGCCCACAGGCGGGCGCTCCCTCTGAGTGACAGCAGGCCACTGCCTGGGAGCTGTCTTCGTCACGCCAGGGGAGGGGCCGTGCCACAGGGCCTGCTGGTGGCTGGGAAGAGCCTGGCAGGGGGAAGGGCAAAGGGCCAAGCCAGGCCAGGGCCAAGGAGTCTGTGAGAGTATCATGGCTCTCAATTCCCAGCAGAAATCAGAAAATCTGATCTTGCACATCTAAGAATAGCCGTCGGTTTCGACTGTGAGAGGTGCCAAAGTGAAAGCTATAATTATTAGTAAGTAACAAGCAGAAATTAACCACCTACTGCAAAGTCATTTTTAGCTGCCATCCCAACGTGGAAATGGAAAGATGGCACCCAGGCTGCTTGGCTGGGAAGGGCCCTGGTTCTGCTCGGAGTCTCTGGGAATGAATGGCTCCAATGGCAGCACCGAGGTCTGCGTCAGACAGAGCCGGAGGGAGGTGGGTCGCGCGTGGAGTGAACACCAAGTCCTCTGCTCCACCTCCGACTCCGCCGCAGGAAGCTCAGAGGCGCTTCCTCTGTCTAGCCTGGCTTTCCTTCCTGCAAGAGGGGCAGACAACCCCTCCGACCTTCTTTATCAAACGAATGTACAAGTGGCACTGGCAGATCCCCCGGACTTTCAGGAAAAGAGACCGTAAAAATGGGTACTTGCTTTCTAAATGTCAGATGAAGGCCAGCTGCCATCAAGAGAAGACGGATAAATGTATGTTTTAAAAACTGGCAATAAAAAGGACAAAAAGCACTAACAAAATAAAAACGGGGAGAAATATTTCTAGCACATATCAGACAAGGCACATTTCTTTGACATAATAAATGCTTACAAATGGAAAGAAAAGCTGAGCATCTAAGCAGATGACTGGGCGGGCATCATGAGCAGGCAACTGAAATGCCATCTTCACCCGTCAGACTGGCAAAGATCGAGAAGTTTGGTAATTCGTTGCGTTGTCAAGGATGCGAGAAAATGGGCATTCAGACATTAGTGACTGAATAGAAATTCATACAATCTGACACGATTTATCAAAATTCGAGTATGCACCCTTTGATGCATCATTTCCACGTTTAGATACAGATACAGAACAATACACATAACAATACTTATTGTGCATTGTCTATAACAGCAAAATACTAGGAAGAATCTAAATGTTAAGCGAGGAAGTCCTGGTGAAATGATGGCAAGTTCATACAATGGGCTCATGCTCTGAGTCAGCCTCGCGTGTGGGGCAGCAGTGACCTCCGAGTGTGGCACTCAAAGGTGCTGACTGCTGACAGTGGGTGCCTGTGGGTGGGAGAGACAGGCTCAGAGATGGGCAGAGTCTTTTCGTTCGATGCCTTTTGTATCTTTTCAATTGTGCACTATTTATTCAAAATTGTATTATTTATTCAAAAATAATTTAAATAAAACTGTCACATGGATCCAAACAAACCAAGGGAAAAACATGCACAACCCATGCAGGTCGGCCACCAAGTATTATGAGGAAGAGTCTGAGGAGGTGCTGGCGGGGGCGAGGGCAACCAGGGGATGGGTCCCACCGCACTGGAAGGCGGCACCCTGTCCCAAGCACCCCTGGTCGGCCTGGGTCTGTGCTCCCCGCTGGGCTCCGGCCGGACCCTCACAGAGCAGATGAAGGCTCGGGGGTCCTATTCATGGTCTCTCTGCCATTCAAATGGACATACAGGGACCCTCTCCTATAATAGCGGAGAGATCTGACCTGTGACCCTCAGATCTGAAGCTAGCTCTACCCTGGGTTCCCATCACCCATTTCCACTGAGCTTGCCGGAAAAACAACCACGAGAGAAGAGATCCACAAACGTCACAGAAACGCCTCGGCCGTGGGTGTCAGACCTGGATCTAACCAGTTGCTTCTAAAGCTTGCAAAACGGACAGAATCTGGCAGTGCTGCTAGAGCTGACGTGGATGCGGGTGTTACCTGGTTTCCATCAGCTGTCAGAGAGCGGGGTCACGTTTACTGTGCCTCTCAGAGCAGCAGAGCTCCCACCACAGTAGCTAACACGGCACAGTTTGGGGGAGCCTGTCTGTTGAGTTGACCTCTTCAAAGACTATATGAAGAAGACATGATATGAATATATGATAAGATTCTAAATCTCAATTCTAACAAAGCCATTGCTTTAGGTCCTTACGGCACAAACCCTACAAAGGTCCTAATCGACTCCAGCCATTCACATGACATACACGTTCGCCTGTGCACACAAGCACGATGCATATTCTGCCCAGAGTCAGGCAGATGCAGCACCCGGTTTCCGTAAGTTCGATCTCACTCACAGGCAGAATGCCCCCCGCCACCCGTTACCAGCAGTGAGGGCTTTATCCTGTCCTGCAGGCGATGGCAGCGAGACATGGAAGCGACATGATTATATAAAAGCCCCAGGATATCTCCACACTGCTCTGCAATGTTCCAACAGCAGCTACAACATTTCCTCCCGAGAGTCACGGCCAGCCGCGCAGGGAGGAACAAAGTCTGGATGACTGAGTGAGTGGCAGCAAGCCACAGGGGAGGCCGTCCCGGGACTGTGGCTCTCACTCGGGCCGTCAACTTTTCCAAGAAAGAGGCAAGAGGAGTAAGCCCGTGAGGTCCACGGAGCTCATGCCAGCCCATAGGGTCCCCTTCAGCTCTTCTGGTTTTTCAGACGTTGGCCCTTGAAAACTAGACTCCAGCCCGGCCAGTGTGGCTCAGTGGTTGAGCATCGACCTATGAACCAGGAGGTCACGGTTGGATTCCCTGTCAGGGCACATGCCTGGGTTGTGGGCTCGATCCCCAGTAGGGGGCGTGCAGGAGGGAGCCGATCAATGATTCTCTTTTATCACTGATGTTTCTCTCTCTCTCTCCCTCTCCCTTCCTCTCTGAAATCAATAAAAAATACATATTAAAAAAACAAACTAGAGTCTATGGCCCATTTGTAAGACAACCTCGCCTCCCCAGTGGCTCCCACCCTGGCCCCGCAGGTTCAGCCAGTCTTTCCTGACCCAACAGTAACCTGTACCCCTTTTCCCCCGTTTTCTGCAGTCACTGCTCATAAAGGCCGCTGGATCGGCCAGGCACCTGGACGGGGACTGGCCTGTCAGAGAGCAGTGGAGGCAGGCATGACGCTGCTCCCTGCTCTCCCCGCCAGCGCCCAGGACCCCGGAGAGGCTGCTGCTGGCGCGCGTCCGCGCAGGAAGAACCATCAGCACATTCCTGAATCAGCCCTCGCGTGTATTTCTGCTTAGAAGGATATAATTTGTTAATTTGCTGCTGTTTTATGGCTCAATTAAAGGTGCCAAGGCAGAAGAGGCTGGCTGAGCCCGGTCTGCGACACGCCAAAGCCAGGTAAACCCACCGGGTTTTTACATAGGAAGGCCCGCCAACAGTTCCAAACAAGGTTGGACATCATACCATTGGGCCTGGCAAACGAGCAGACAGATGGTCAGTGAGGATAACAAGCACTTTCCCGGCCACATTTGGGCTTTCACCACGCGCCCTGAGAGTCAAGCCAGGGAAGGCCTGGGAGGGCCTTGCAGATCAAGTGATAAAACATGAGGAACAGAATTATCTTTTATATGGAAACATAAATATGCAAGCAAACTACAGCCATTGTTCGCTCGTAGTCTGTAAAGTAGGATTCTTGTTGCTGACATGCCTGCGTGCTGAATTTATTTGGGGGATTTCTAGCTACGCAAAAGCAGCCGCGTGAAACGGAGGAGGGGCATGGTACTGCCTCCCGGGCTAGTTCTGGCCCAGCGGGTGCAGTACCTGCCTCCTCACTGTGGACTACCAGGAGCGCCTCAGAGAGGGGAGCGGGAATGGAAAACACTGCCCCTCCTTTGCTTCGATAAAGGCACCGTGGCAGCAATCTGTCTGTGCCTCTCCCAGGGGCTCCGAGTCTCACTGCCAGGATGTGCCAGGCATTGTGCTCATCAACCCCGGAGACAAGCACTATTACTCCCATTGTACAGATGAGGAAACCGAGGCTGGGAGGAAGCTATTAGCTTCAGTCTAGGCAGCTGTTCAGTAGTAGAGCTGGGACCCCCCTCCAAGTGTGCGGGGCTTCCAGACTTCTGGGTCTGGGCCTCCATGCCACGCTGTCTCCCGCAGAGAGAGCCTGGGGCGTAGCTCTCTGGGCCCTGCTGCAGCACAGCCCACACACAGCAAGCTCCCTGCGACCCTTAGAGTCCAACTCGAAGAGCTTTCCTGGGTGCTGCTCTGTGCTGGGCTCTGGGTCAGGGGAGGGTGGGGAGACAGAGGAATTCATGGCTCCTGCAAAGAAGTACAGGAGTCTCCCCTTCATCAGCGGTTTTACTTTCTATGTTTCAACTGTGGTCCCAAAATATTACATGGAAACTTCCAGAAACAAACAATCCACAAGCTTTAAATTGCACGCCAACCGGAGCAATGGGATAAAAATCTCGCACCATCCTGCTCCCTCCCACCTGGGACAAGATTCATCCTTTTGTCCAGGGTCGCTGGGTACATGACCCGCCTGTCAGTCACTTAGCCCGCTGGGTTATGGAACAGGCTGTTGGGGAATCACAGTGCTCGTACTCAAGGCCCCCTTGTTTTACTTAATCATGGCCCCACAGTGCAAGAGTAGGGATGCTGGCGATTCAGATATGACTAAGAGAGGCCGTAAAATGCTTCTATTTTAATATTATTGTTGTTAATCTCTTACAGTGCCTAGTTCATAAATTGAACTTTACCACAGGTGTGTATGAAAAGGAAAAGCAGTACACAGAGGGCTCAATACCATCCAGAGTTCCAAGCATCCACTGGGGGGCCCGGAACATATCCTCCGCGGATAAGGGGGGACCACGGCACTAACATTTTGGTGTGACTGCCAAAGCTCCGATTTCTCCTGCTGAGGGGCTGTGGGCCCCAGAAGCAGTGCCCACGGGGTCCTGCAGCCTCTGGCCCGGGGCCCACAGTGGGCGGGGCGGGGCCCACCGCGGGGCAGAGCGTACCTGCGTGGAGCCAGATCTGTGCCAGTGTCATCCAGGGGTGCAGCGGGCCCTGCTTGGGGGTGCTGCTCTGCAGAGACGAGGCCACTTCGGACAGCGCCTGCTCCACGCGGGAGGCCGCCACGGATGTGGCGTGGATAGAGCCTGTGAGAGGTTTCCGAGAAGATAACATCAGGAGTGAACGCACAGACCCAACCAACCAACTGCCACCCCCTCCCACACACAGACAGGGGTGCAAGACGGACACACGCCCCTTTCCCCATGAGGTTTCTAGGTTTCCTTGTCTATAAAGAAATACAGTCACGGCAGCCGAAACTACTTCCTGTCCTCCTGCTTTAGCTCATCTCTCAGTCAACAACCAGCGCACCTGCTAAGCTCCGAGCTCCCTCCAGAAGCCGTCTGTGGGGTGTGAGTGGGGGCAGGAGGGGCGGGGCCAGTGCATGGCTGGGACACACCTGTTAAACACGGCACACGTGACGCCTACACAGTGAACTTACAGAGCATCCCCGTGAGGGCCTAAACCTAGAAACAGCATGCTCGCCTCCTGGTGACCCCTGCAGTAGATGGGGGCCATTTTCAGGACAAACCTAGCAACTCCCCACTTCATTCCCTGGCCTTTGGGAGGTGGGCAACACCCCAGATTTGAAACCATGTTCTAGAACACGACTTCAGGCTGGTACTAGATGCGTGGAGGGCTGGTGACAGCAAAGACGCCCGGGCCCAGCGGCTGCGCCTGCCTAACGCTCCCGGAAGCCCTGCTGTGCTCACTGGCCCACGGAACCTGGTGGAAGAACTGCTATTGGTTTTTTCAGGTCTTATTTTGATTTTAACCTTTTTATGGAAAAGTAATATTTTAACTTTGATAACCAGGACTTGCTGCAGTTTCCCTGAGATTTTTAGTGAAATAAAGGAGGTGGCTGCTGCTTGGGCCTGACCTGACAACGCTGGCTTACCTCCTCGCTGACTATTGTGAACAAGCGGTTCTCAGCCGTGGCTTCACCTCGGAATGACTTGGGGGTTAACAAATCATGATGCCATAGATGCATCCCAGACCAAGGGCATCACTAACTCCAGGGGTGGGGCCAGAAGTCTATTCGTTCCTTCCCCTCCCCCGGGATTCCAAGGTGCGGCTGAGATGGATGGTACCACTATTCAGCCAAGGAAAGCCCGAAGGCGTGTTCTACACATGCCGACAGCCTGGCTCTACTGCTTCCCTGCGGCTCAAGCACCGGGGCACAGAGCTCCTCAGCGTCTGGGTCTCTCAGCCTCTTTACACCGAAGAGTTGCTGAGACCCCTCGAGAGATTTTGTTTACAGGGTTATGTCTATTGGTATTTACCTTAGGAGTCAAAACTGAGGTATGTTTAAAAGAGTCATTAACTCACTTCAATAATAAATGACTGTGCTAGAAAACTTCTGCAAATTTCCCACCAGGTCCTCTGGCTCCTTTGCTACAAGAACTTAATGGCTTTGGGAGGGGCTCTGTGTGATTTTTGGATAAACTGCTTTGTTGGTCTGGGCCACAAATGAACGGATCAGAACTTCTGCCAAATGAACGGATCAGAACCTTCCCTCGTGGTACCTACGTACAACTAAGTTAGTGGCTTCCTCTCGTTGGAATGTCTCCCTGTGAACAAGCTCTGGCGAGTGATGGCGATGCTGACAGTGGTGGCTACCAGTTCCAGAGAACATTCCATGCTTCCACCACTGGGATCAGCACTTTACACATATTATCTCATTTAATCTTGAGGCAAAACTGAGATTTAACGAGGTTATGTAAGTTACCCAAAGTCATACAGCCAACAGATGGCAAAGCCAGGACTCAAACACTCGCTGGGATCCAAATCCAGCCTTTAAATCCAGCCTGACAGCACTCCTCCAGGAAGGCTGTGCGAGCCTTCTGTCTCTCCCCTATCACTGGCCCGTAGACAGCCGGGCCTCGGTGCTCGGGGCTCCCAGGAGCTTACCACACCGTTTCATGTGAAAGCGGAAGTCACGGTCTCTCCTATTGGACCGTGGGCGGCTCCACAAGACAGGAACCAGGCCCTCCACTGAGATATTTTCAGGGGTAGCAGTGCCAGGCCCGTGACAGATGCCTGCGGATCGCATGCGTGAAGGAGTGCGTGCTGTCCGCAGACGCAGCACTGTACGGGCTTGGATGAGTGGCCCTCTCTTTCGGATGCTCTCCTTCTCCTTCTCTGCTAATGGCTCACAGCCAGACCTCACTGTCTCACAGGGCTGCTCGGTGTGGCAGTCATCACACCCTGGACTAAAACTGACAGTGGACTAAACACTGTACTTCACTCGGGGTCCCCCCCCCCCCCCATCTCTAGAACTAACCCATTTGGATATGGAGCGTGAGTTCTATCAGAACTAACTCTTCCTTCCTGGTCAATCCCTTTTTATACACATGTCACAGGGCGGAGACCCTTCATGTTCTGGGCCAGGGATGGTTATCAGAGCATTCAGATATTTACTAATAATAGCAGGGGAAGAACAAAAATGGTAAAAGTATTTAATAGTTAACACCTATATTCCTGGCAATGGCGCAGGAAATAAAATTCTTCCCCTGGATTAGAATTTGGAGGAAAACAAGGGCTAAACATCATTTTGAATCAGAATGAATGTATCTGATTAAAAAATATCATCCAAATATAATCAAAATAACTTGTGTCTTACTGTTTCATAGGACTGAAATGGTACCTGTCAAAATACTGTAGATACTGGATTTTGATTTATGTACGTTAACACCGAGAAGTGCTCATCTAACCTACATCTTTTTAAAGCGACCCCTTTCTTTCTCACCAAAGCCAAAGTGTTCCTACAGCGTGCCTGGGGTGAAGCTTGGAAAAAGAATCGGAGGGAAGGGTATCGGACGTATTTCTAAACGGAACCTATGGCTGGAGAAATAACCTTCCGAGTCATCCGGTTCGACAGGTAGGCCAGGGCGAGTGTGGCTGCTCTGCCTCTTGTTTATCACACTTGCTGGAGAAGTGCTTGTCGCCGTGGCAACCCTGAGGGTGAGCAGCTGCTGCGCTCCAGCGCGTCCCTCGGTCACAGGACACAGTGGCTCTGAAACCGGGCCCTGGGAGCGGCTGCAGGCGGAGGGAGCATGTCCCAGACCTGGCCCAGGTTCTGTGACCTAATTTAATGGCCTGAATGGTCCAGGCGCCGTAAGAGGCCACGCGGCTGACGAGATCTGTGCTTCCCCAAGCCCACTGCCTTTTCTCTCCTCACCCAGACGCCCCAGTGGAAGCGTTATCTTGGACACCTGACACGAAGGCAGGGGCCACTGAAGAACGGCCCTGAGCCCTGCGCCCAGGGCTCTGTCTGGGCTTCCCTTGGACCGCCATGTGCTGGGGGGGGGGGAGGGGGGGGGCGAGGCATTGCCCTGCGGACCAAGAGGCCCAGGAACCAAGGCTGCTGGCCTCGGAAGCTGCGCGTCAAGCTCTGGCCCCTCCCGAGGACTTCTGACCCAGCTCCTGTCATATGCCGGAGCCTGTTGAGAAACCCTGTCACAAGCAGGACACCGGGAACAGTCAGCTCAAATTGCCCTTGCGGCTGAGCCTTCACCAAAATCCCTTTTCCGGAGCACGAGACCTGCGGCTCATTCCACGCAGACCTCCAGTGTGGCAATCGCACACGGCCTGCATGTCACCTCTCCAAGTTCATCATTCAGAGGACCTCACAGCCAACAATTCTGTTCAGCCAGAGGCACGCTGCATTAGGCGGCTTGGTTCTGTTTGAGAACCTGGCGTCTCCACAAGCAGGGCACTGAACACAGAGCATGCTCTGTCCCGCTGTCCTCTGGCTGGGCCTGGTGGCACTGAGTGAGTGGCTATGGTCTGAAGGACAGCCACCTTCCCTCTCCCCTCCCATCTTCACAGCACGCAGAAGGTAAACTTGCCCTAGAGCAGTGGTTCTCAACCTGTGGGTCGCGACCCTTTGGGGGTTGAACAACCCTTTCACAGGGGTCGCCTAAGACCATCCTGCATATCAGATATTTACATTATGATTCATAACAGTAGCAACATTACAGTTATGAAGTAGCAACAAAAATAATTTTATGGTTGGGGGTCACAACATGAGGAGCTGTATTTAAAGGGCCAGAAGGTTGAGAACCACTGCCCTAGAGGAATCCCTGCCAGCCCAGTGACAGGCGAGCAGCAGGGTCCAAAAACAAGGGACAATGGTCACGTGATGCATAGAAAAAAAATCCTCCACCAGAGAGACCTCAGTAGATGCATTGCACACGTGTGCTCAGGATTCTGGCTGCTCTTTGCTTCCCGGCCCCAGAACGAACTCCGGGGCCTCATGCACATGAACATGGGACCCTGATGGAGCACCAGCCCCTCTCTCTGCCTGCCATCCACATTCTCTCTGCCTGATGCCCGGCAGCGACCTGCCCGCCGCGCTGGTACGACGCGGAGCGGCTCCAGCCTGGCATTCGAATCACCTGCCGCGCAAGAATCTCTGTGTTCATTTTCCCTCCGTCCCGAAGTCATTCAAGGTTATCTGTCAACAGAGTTTACTCAGCTTCCAGTTCCTGGAGGCTGTGGCCCCCTCACCCCAAACTATTTAAAAAAGCAGGAAAAGAGGAGCGATTCACCTCTAAAGACCCTGACCGCCGAGCAGCAATCTGCGTGAGTAAGCATTCTGCCGCAGAGCTGTGCTAAACGTTTTTCATTTTTAGCAGGAAGAGAATTTCTGTTTCTCAAGTCAGGGCTTGGGAGCAAGTTAGTCCAATACTGCAGACTGCTGGTGGCTGGTGACCCCTGACCCTGCCACCTGTGCACGGAGAACCAGGGTGTCCTGGGGCTGAAGGAGGTGGCGGCTGAGTAGCTAGTGATGATTCTCTCTTAGTTTTTGAAGGGGGAGGAGAGATAGAGCCCAGGCTCACTTCAACCCTCAAATTAGGTGTATTCTCTCTGTACCTTTGTAAGAACATTAAACATTTTGGTCCGTCTCCACCGCCCGTCTTTGCTGGGGGTAGTCCTGTCTGAGCAGGCGGCAGGGGTGTGGCCTCCTGGATCTGCCTGTCACCGCCCTCCCTCCCACATTTCTAATCCCAAGGTTGCCACCCCCCTCTCTGTAGCATGCCCATCATGTGACGGGGACATGGGGCTGGAGCGGCTCTAGGGACAGCTGCCTGGTCCTCCCCCAACCCCACTGGCCAGGAGGCCTCCAGCTGTGGGCCCCTCTGACACATAGCTTGGTCACCATTCTAGTAGCAACTGTTCCTTTTCACGGAATGGAAGAGAACAGGACAGCAACCCCAGTCCCCAGACGAGGTCACAATTCCCCATCGACTAACAGAATCATCAAGCACAGTTGAAACCTGACAAAACGTGCCTCTGAAAGGGAAGGTTCTTCCCGGGAAAGCGTTAGGGAAGGGTCGCACTAAGGCAGGGAGAGGCAGGGCACGGCCCCAGGCGGGCATGCGGGGTGGCCCGGCCAGGCGGTCACACAGAAGCGTGGGGGACGCCGTTCCCATGCATGCAGGGAGATGCCAGCGGTCAGGGCCACGCGGCCTGGGCTGGAGGCAGTACCTGCTGGAGGACCACACCGGGAAGATGCCCCCGTCTCCACAGAAACCCTCCCGATGGCTGAGGCTGCGTCTCTGGCCTGAGTGCCCTTCTGCCTGGGGAAGGCGTGTTCGTCTCTGAATGCAGCGAACAGGAACAGCCTCTCGGGTTTGGGGGACCGTCTAATTACTGGACACGTACTCCTCAACTTCTACCCGAGAGCCATTTATTATCGACTTGTCAATCTCCTAAAACTCCATTCAATCTTGTTTAAAGAGAGACACCACAGGACTAATGCAGGAGACTTTAATTTAACCCAATTAGCGAGAAAAGATTTATATTTGAATCATTAAGGCTGAACTTTTAAGATGGACACCCCTCAAATGCAGTGGGGTCAGCCATAGAACTGTCCTCGAACCCAGTGTCCTGACCTTTGAGAGCTGGGCTGCTTCTAGGGAAAGTAGAAAATACAAGCCCCCCCCACCCCCCCCCACCCCATGAACCATGAAGCCTCACTGTAACCAACAAGGGCTGCCTGAAGGTTTAATGTCGCCCGGCTTTCTAAAAATCAAGGCTTTTTCACGTGTCCGAGGAGCCTGCTATTGCAGGGACCCTGGCGCGAAACCTTTTTCTTTCTGAAGAACCCTAATGTGAGGGTAATGACAAACAGTTGTTTTCTATTATGGACTTTTAAAGGCAAAATGAAGGCACATGTAGGCCAAGCAAGATTTCAGAGGAAAAATCATCTCCCGGAGGGGTGCATTTGCCACAGGCAGCAGAGGCTCAAATCTCAAATGCGCCGGATCATCATGTACCTTAGCATTTCCAAGATCCCGGGCCTGGAACAGCGATTCCACAGGGTGGGGAAAACGATGCAATCGGGTTGGACACACTGGGTCAGAGCTAAGAGAGTCTTGAATTTTTTTTTTAACTGCAGGACTTCTCAGAGCCTTTAATGTGCTCATGTGAACTGTGAGTCTCTAAAAATATTTGCCCAGGCAGAATCAGCGTCTCAGAAACAGCCTTCGGAAAATGTGATCATTCACTAGTGCCTTAAAGAACACCACCTAAAGCACTAGTTCTATATCCATGGAATTGCTCTGTCTCCTTTAAATGTTGGCAGATGTAGTTTACGTTTTATGATGTCTGTTTAGCTTATTTTAGGAAAACTAATGATTAGAATTGCTTTTCTATGCTGCAATAATGGCTGACCTGGAAAGGAATTTCAAGATCCGATTGGTTCCTTCTTCCCAAAATTTACAGATGGCCCGCACCTGGGCCACCGGGTGTCTCACGTCTGATCGGCTCAGGGGGCTTCTGACCCTCCACTGTACAGCCTGACGGGCATTTTCCCCGCTGTGCCTTCTTCCGTGGTCCTTTCCAGGCAAGTACTGCCTCCTCAGCATGTAAATCCAAGCGTTAGCACCTCAGGAGAGATGAGCCCCGGGGGGCGAGTGGGCAAGCGGGCGGCAGCTGAATGTCCACACCATCTCCACAACCACCCGCCAGCAACCACCACACACATTCCATGAGGGAGGGAAGCGTGACTCGGAGGCCCTGGGGAAGGTTAACAGATCGGTGGACTACTTACTAACTGAAAAAAGGGAGGGAAAACCATGAAAGTATACTTCTGGAGAGTTGCCTTGGAACAACAAATCAAACCAAAAATTAAAACCAAGAAACAAAACATTTGAAAAATCAAAATTGAGGCTAAAAAAGCAAATAGAGTTCTAATAACCTTCCAACTGTAAGTCTGGCTGTCTGGAATCGGATTGCAATTCGAGAATGACACAGAGTTTTCCACTAACAATGATTTTTTTCTTTTTTAAACAAAGGCCAACTGGGCATTCCCCTCTCCGTCTCAGCGCTCTGGGGCAGGCCAGCTGACCGATTCATGTACTGTGTTTTGTTTCCAGGGCAGGAAATTCCAAAGGGAAGGGAAAAATAATCAAACAAGCGGTTTTCAGATCTTTCCACCCATGAACCCTGATTAGGATTCTAAGAGTTTGTAGGGTTTGGCCAGTTTTCATTTCTATGAAGTCAAAGGATTGGAGGGAGAAATCCATAAAACGTCAGGTCGTGGCTGTCTGTCCTACAGAAAAGACTTGGGATTCAAGTTCATAACAACTTTAATCAGGAAATTCTACACTTACCACTGGTATGCTTTCTCCGTCTCCAACTAAACGTTGCATCCACGGGGCGGGGAAGATTCTCGGGACAGTCTTAGTTAAAACACCTGGTTAGGGCCAGGTACTCCCTAAAGGAGGGGGTGGGGGAGATGACTCATCGCCTCAAAAACAACCAACTGAGCACCATTTGGGACATATACGTTCAGCAGAAAGCCAAGTGGGTGCTCCTCACCCAACATTTTATAACTAATCTGCTATAAAGTGCCTCACTAGAGCCAGGATTTCAATTGTCCGGGTTTAAAGGAACACAGGGTCCCGGGGATGCAACGTGATACATACTGGCAGGGCCTGGAGGTCGGAGGGCTTGTTGTGCAAATGAGTGAACGGCCTTGGGAACATTGCTGAGGTATTCTAGAACAGTGAGATCCCATTTTATGACCAAAACACTGGGCAAAAGTCAATGCAAAAGACAGTTTTAATGGAAAAAAATGAAGTTGGCAATTGCTGCTGGGCATTGTTTTGAAGGGAAAAAAAATCTATTTTTAAGAAGGGGATTAAAAACAACATAAAGCAGTATATAGTTTACTAGAGGCCCGGTGCACGACATTTTGTGCACTGGGGGGGGGGGGGGGCGTCTCCTCTGGCCAGCTGTGACCTTCTTGCAGTTTGGGAACCCTCGGGGGGGGGGGAAA